>NW_015554247.1:105569-137649 GCF_001515605.1 Sinocyclocheilus anshuiensis | reverse complement strand
AGCTCAAGTGCACTTGGGTTATGTAGCAGGACAATGATCCCAAACACACCAGCAAGTCCACCTCTGAATGGCTCAAGAAAAACTAAATTAAGGTTTTGGAGTGGCCAAGTCAAAGTCCGGACTTAAATCCGATTGAGATGCTTAAACAGTCCATTCATGCTCGAAAACCCTCCAATGTGGCTGAATTAAAACAATTCTGCAAAGAAGAGTGGGCCAAAATTCCTCCACAGCGATGTGAAAGACTCATTGCCAGTTATCGCAAACACTTGATTGCAGTTGTTGCTGCAAAGCGTGGCACAACCAGTTATTAGATTTAGGGGGCAATTACTTTTTCACGTAGGGCCAGGCAGGTTTGGACAGCTTTTTTCCCTTAATAAAATAAATAATCATTTAAAAACTGCATTTTGTATTTACTTGCATTATCTTTCTGTAATATTAAAATTTGTTTGATGATCTGAATCTTTTAAGTGTGACAAATATGCAAAAAAACAGGACGGGGGCCAACACTTTTTCACACCACTGTATTTAAATATACTTGTAATTAAACATTTGTAATGGTGAAGTTGCAATTTAGTACATTTAAAATATGTTAACTTTAAATGTAATATCAAATAAAAAACACTAGTTAAATTATATTCAAGTACTTTAGTTTCAGTGTGCTAGTCAACACAAAATAAGTGTACGTCTTTAAAGCACAACAAAAGTGTATTAAAACATAATGCTTTTAAAAACATTTAATTTAAAATTATTACAAAGTGTCTCAAGAAAAAAAAAGTCATGAAAGTAAAAGTCTCTTTAAGTGCACTTAAGTGTCTTTTTATTTCATTAATATATTATCTGCAAGTACAGTTTTTTCAAATATACTTTTAAGATTTGAGGTACACAGCAAGTGCACATTATTAAGCATAATTAAGGGGATACACTTTCAATTAGTAAACTTGGTTTCCATGTTTAATGGGGACATTCCATAGGCATAATGGTTTTTCTACTGTACAAACTGTATGTTCTATCCCCTCACCCTACCCTAAACTTACTCCTCACAGAAAACTACAGGCATTTTTATATTTTCAAAATCTTCTTTCTGTATGACTTACAAGCTGTTTTCCTCGTGGGGACTAGAATGTCCCAACAAGGTCAAAAATGACTGGTAATACTACACTTGTGGGGACCCCATAATGTAGTGACTACACACACACACACACACATACGTGGTTCATGTGGAATCTGCATAGGTGTAATGGTTTTTATACTGAGCTAGTCAAATTTTCTATCCTCTAACAGAAATCTTCTGGCATTTTTTTAATAAAAAAAAACAACAACACTGTTTAGTATGTTTTTTAACCATTTGGCTTACGAGGACATGACACACAGCCTAATGATTTCTTGTTATCATCTCATTTGGCTTCTTAGGAGGGTGAAGATAAGAAGTTCCTTATAGCTAAACTACAGAGCCTCAATGAGGCGAGTGCTCCGCAGTAAGGTGAGCTTTCAGTCTTTTCTTTTAACTAGAAATTCTCCCTTTACATTTCTTTGTGCATTCAGGATGTTTGATGTTCAGATAAAATGAATGTTTGAAGACAAATTCCACAGCTTTCAACATGTTGCAGTGATTCACTTCTTTCTTGTTTCCATGACCTCGTCACCTGCTGATTTGTTTCATCCAGGAAGGCTGAATTCTACAGAAATGAATTCAGAAGAATACATTGTGGAAGCAACCTCAAAAAATATACCTGAGAAACCGGTGCGTCTTATATAGAACGCAAATTGCACTGATATTTAGTAGTGTTATTGTCATTTAGTCATATAAAAATATTAAATGAAAAGGTTCATTTTTGCTTATGAAAATGTTTTTGTTTGTCAGTTTATGCCACTGCTTAAAGGCTATATTTTTGTATGGTTGAGGATGTGATAATCATTTTAAATATTTAGAGAACTGTTTTAAAGAGCAACAGGGTATCAATATGTTAATGATGAGATTCACTTCAGTTTATCTGTGCTGTGTTTTGAACGTTTGAAATCAATAAATGAATGCAACATATGTGTAAATGACAATTATTTGTGAATAATTGCTCTTATTTTATATTGCTATTGAGATATCACACAACTCTGTGAAATACATGTGTCCGATTCGTCAAATGATCATGTTTCTTTTTTTGTATACTGTATAACCTTTCCACAGTGCTAGCGTCTTTTGAATAATTGTTAAATCAGTTTTGTGATAAAAGATCGGCTGACTGAACAGTACTCATTATTTTTACTGGTGTATTTCCCTTGGACAAAGACTGCTAAGGTCACTTGACATTGTAATATGTGACCCTGGAGCACAAAAGCAGTCTTAAGTCGCTGGGGTATATTTGTAGCAATAGCCAACAATACATTGTAGGGGTCAAAATTATTGATTTTTCTTTTATGCCAAAAATCATTAGGACATTAAGTAAAGATCAAAGATTTCCTACTGTAAATATATCAAAACTTCATTTTTGATTAGTAATATGCATTGCTAAGAACTTCATCTGGACCATTTTAAAGGCGATTTTCTCAATATTTAGATTTTTTTGTACCCCAAGATTCCAGATTTTCAAATAGTTGTATCTCAACCACATATTGTCCGATCCTAATAAACCATACATCAATGGGAAGTTTATTTATTCATCTTTCAGATGATGTATAAATCTCAATTTCGAAAAATGTACCCTTATGACTGGTTTTGTGGTCCAAGGTCACATACAGGGACGGATTATAACACAGGCCCTGGGCACGGACCGATTAAAGGCCCCCCTCGGCTGAAATTCCATTCCTTTTTTATTCGAAATTTTTCCAAACTTGTTAACTATATCATAAAATATCACGATACTCAAATATAAGTAAATACATTTTGCACCTTTATAGATCATGTTAGTTTATCTATAATGGGCTATGGGAAAAGTAGCCTAATATTAGTGTAATCTATTAACTAGCCTATGCATAAAACCCGCCTTTTAACTTGTACTAGATATGGGTGTCATGTCATAGAATATTTTTAATATGACTGACTTTGTATTTAAGGTAAATTTAATAAAAACTTTGTAAGTTACTAATTATAACACTTTCATTGTGCATAAAGAGAGCAAAGAATATTTGCATTATCAAAGAATATTAACTTCAGTCTAGGCCGAGTTCAAGCACTCTCAACAACTCCTATTATAATCACTGAAGCTGTTCATACTGTGAAATGAATAGCTTACTTACATCGTACACACATCTGCACTTTGTTTATAATGAGAGAATTGGCCAGAGAGCAGCATTCACAAAACAAAACGGGCTTTTCAGCGATGACTCATCTGAATGCTTCTGATTGGCCATTGCATTCATAAGCTCAACAGAAACCTGTGTGATTGGTTATAATGCGCGGCACTGTAAAAACGCATCTGGCTCAGCGCCAGCCAAAGCACGAATGCAGATTTGGAATTTGGCAGCTGATGCTGTACTGAACGTTCTAATCGTATCAAATATAAAAAAAAATATTATTCAGCCATTTTTTTGTTGGTCTTTTGGAAGCTGCATTCAAAATCCACTTGGCTTTCGGTAGGCCCGTGCGTTAATCCGGCCCTATGGGGTATTTAGGGCTACGGATTTTGTCTGAACCTGTCAGACTGAAATCTGAAGAATTGTGGTCATATGGACCAGAGCTCAGGATACCGTGTGATGTACTGCATTCTGTGGGAGGAGTTTCTTTTATCTGTTTGACATCCACCTTGTGAAGGAGCTGTAAGAAGCTACTGTGGTTCATTTGGCTCCCAACATCCCATCATATCAACGACAACAGTCATTCAGAAAGGTATGTGCATTGCAGTGTGTGTTTCCTCTTGTAATTCAGCTGTTACCCATTACTTTTACATTTTCCACTGTTAAAAATTTAAATGAATTGGTTAATTCTGTTGGTTTTGTATAATTGCTTGTTTTATGGATCTTTAACAAATAAGCTTACACTCTAAAAAATGCTGGGTTAAATACAACCCAGTGCTGGGTAAAATAGGGACAAACCCAGCAAGTGGGTTGTTTTGACCCAGCGGTTGGGTTAAATGTTTAACACAATCTTCTGGGTAGTAACCCTACTGCTGGGTCAAAACAACCCAATTGCTGGGTTTGTCCCTATTTTACCCAGCACTGGGTTGTATTTAACCCAGCATTTTTTAGAGTGTAGAATGGTTGCCCCAGTCATTGTATTGATATATACTGGGATTAATATTATTATAAAAATTTTGAAAAATGTATTATTGTTAAAATGCATTATTATTAAATTATTAAATAAAAAATGAAATTATTTCAGTTTAAAAACAATCACGTGTAACTTGTCGTTTCTTTGTAATCATTTGTGAAATGTACTAGACATTTGAGTGAAAAGTGTTTCAAAGTAAATCCTACCATTTTTTTTTTTTTTTTCAGTTTAGAGTTTATTCAACAATGCAATCTTCACAACGTTTATACATCCACCTCCCTGTGTGAAAAAGTGTTTGCCCCCCCCTGTTAAAACTGTGGTTTATCACACCCGAGTTCAATTTTGACAAACATGCAAAAAAATAAGAAATCAGGAAGGGGGCCAACACTTTTTCACACCACTGTATATATATATATATAGTTGTATGATATGTTAATTATAAAGCACTATTATAAGTAATATATAACGTAATATATTATTCTAATATGTTATTATATTTATTGTCATGTATAATAGTTATCGATATATATGAATAAAACACTATTAAAACAAGGTAATATTTATTTTATTCTAATATATTTACAAAGAGGGAGGAGTCAACAAATCAGTGATGCGCCCACCCACACACAAACACACACACAAACACACACACACACACACACGCACACACACAAACACACACACACACCACACCACACCACACAAAAACACACACCACATTGAATTATAAATTGTTCGTAGAATTCTGCGATTCTAAAATGTTAATTTGTTTTACTTTTTAAATGTATATACATGCATGTTTTTGTTGCATATATATCTGTTCTAGATTCAATGTAAACACTATGCTTTGGCAATACATTGTAACAATTGTCATGCCAATAAAGCACATATTGAATTGAATTGAATTGAGAGAGAGAGAGAGAGAGATGGAGAGAGAGAGAGAGAGAGAGAGAGAGAGAGAGAGAGAGAGAAAAACACATCTCAGTATGTTGGGTCAAACACTTAACCCAAACAGTGCTGGGTTGCCAAAATGACCCAAATTGGGTTGTTTTTAACCCAACAATTTGTCTGTAGTTTACTTACTTAGATGACCCTTATATTTTTGATGATCTTTACTGTAAACCTTGGCTCCTCTTGTAATTTGTGATCTTTTCTCAATGAACAGTTCACGATCGACAAGTCATCAGGATGGCCAAAGGGTGTGGGCTTTGTGAGATATTCATCTTCAGAGGAGGCTAAAGCAGCAGAAGAAGCTGGGCCACACTGTCTTGGAGGTTTTCACTCATGGATCAACGG
Source organism: Sinocyclocheilus anshuiensis (assembly GCF_001515605.1). NCBI lineage: Eukaryota > Metazoa > Chordata > Actinopteri > Cypriniformes > Cyprinidae > Sinocyclocheilus > Sinocyclocheilus anshuiensis. The sequence continues at coordinate 132,155 of NW_015554247.1, read as the reverse complement.
AGTTGTTACACCAAAAGTGAGTCAATCTACCGTTTGTAGCAAGAAGGCCTACAATCCCTGCTAAAAAGACTAGCCTAGACTTCCATGCTGGTCTGGATTGGCTCATGCTGGTTTGGTGCTGCTCATGAAGGTGAACCAGTGTAGCCATGTCCTTCACCAGCAAAAAATAGTCCTTCTGATTAATCTGAGGTGCGTTTCCCAAAAGCAACTATGGTCGCACATTCTGTTGTTACCAATAGAGTTCAATGGAACTTGCAACCTCAGTTGGCTAACGGTGCTTGTGGGAAACGCACCCCTGATTGACCAAAGGAAGCTTGTTAGTTAAGATAGACTGAAGGTGTTGTCACATTTACTGTTGCTCTGCGAAATTTTGTGTGCGAAATCCAGTCATTCCAGTGGTTTCGCTCATATTCATGTTGGTCACATGAATTCGCTGTGTTGAGCAAGAAAAACCAGCTTGTTTTGAAAGTGACTTCTGTGTGAGCTGTGCCTTTAACATCTCTACACTATTGAGAAGAGACAGTGGACCTTTCTTTGCATGCAAAATGTCACTGCAATTTCGCTAATGTGATCGCACCCAAAGAAGGCCTGGTTGGGAACACAACCAGGCCAAAAGCCAACATACACTGATGACCAACAAAGCTGGACTTTTCAACAGGATTCCTGTAGAAATCTATTCAATAATGTCCATTCATCTCAATATGACAGTTGCTTAGTTTGGGACTGTTTGCGTTAATTCTTGTGATACCATTAGCCAGTCAGTGTTGTCATGAAGTCAGGAAAAAGTAGTGACATGTACGGTGGCCGAGAAGTGCAAAGCAGATCACAATTCTGAAAACAAAATAACAAATTACAAACGCAAATGCAAGTCTAAAAAACAAAATAACAATTCAGAAAGCACAACAACAATTCAGAAAACATTATAACAAGTCAGAAAACACAATGACAAATTCGAAAACAAAATAACAAGTCAGAAAACACAACGACAAATTCGAAAACAAAATAACAAGTCAGAAAAAACAACGACAAATCAGACAAACCGGAAGAGGTAGGTATAGTCTGAGACAGCGCCATTGGTTTGGGATTACTCACCGCTGACTGGACGCTCATCCTACCACAATGTGAACTAAATGTTTCTGCATGATAAACCAGTGTATATTGTTACATTTTGTACCTAACATTAAAAACCCTGTTTAATTTAATGTCTGTATGCCCTACTGTAAATGATCACTTTTATATGTATACCTCAAATGTTGAATAAATGTATTCTCAGAGCAGCTCTTGTTATGTCTTTTAATGAGATTTATTAATGACAGAAAATTTTGATTGCCAAGGCTCAATTCATCTGAATTGACTTTGCAGCTTGATACAGCATCTTAATACAGCTTGATTATCGGTCAATAAAATCTCTGTTTAAACTTGGTGAAAATACCATGCTATTTGTTCTCATACAAAAATACAAAGATGCATTACATTGTTTATGTGGCCCAAGGAGCTCTAAAACAGACGTAGACAATAAAAGATGTCTGACATTCAGAACTTTAATAACATTCACATATTTCGGCGAGGACAAGATGCGAATTTTTCCGTGAAATATTTATTCTTCACAAACGCTTCAAGGTCATCCGTGTTGTCGTTCTGTATTGCATGCTTTGCCCCCCCATCAAAGCCTCTTGAAGCAGTTGGAATTGATTAAAGTAATAAGGGAGGCAGCAAAGACCCTGAGATGATGACAAGTGGCAGGAAAAAAAAGCACCCCCCTCCGGCCACTTTGAAGTTCCCCCCCTTTCCATCGCTGTCCTGCAATGTGGTATAGTTGAAGGTGTCACGGTGGTGAGAGGGCACAGGGCGGAATATGTGTGTGTGTGGAGAAAGTGCGCTGTGTCAGCCTGTTAAAATTATTGTGACCACACGCATAGTTGTTCAGTTTTAGTGGAAGCGTAACAAAACAAATTGGAACCAAAGAGCATGACACAGGAAGAGAGGGGTGTCATTTTGAGTGTAAATAAACAAGTCGCTCAAGGGGGCTCCCTGTCTTTCATCAAGGCAGAGAGAAAGCTTTTTGCTCTGATAATTGCACTCTTGGAGTTAGTCGAACATGCCACCAGTGAGTTTCCAGCTGTGATGTTAAGGGGTTTGCTTGAATAGGTGTTTTTATTGGACAAGCAAAGGAAAAGACAAGATCAACATGTTGGATTTTGTTAGATCCTGTAGTTGAGGGCAACAGCAAGACATATTGCTTGTAAAAAAGCTTATTTGCTTAATTCGGGGTTCCCATGTTCAGATAAAAACGGGGCTGTTTTTTTGTGGTTTACAGGTCTGGAAAATTTATTTAACCATGGGAATTTGTGTATAGTGAATATCATATTTTTTTTCTAGTAATGTTCAACTTTAAATATTTAATAGGCTAGAAATTGCTTTTAGCAAATATGTCTGTAAAATTGAGGAAATCCAGATACCATTTGAGTGAAAATCATGGGTGTCTTTGGTCAAAATGTGGGAGTCGTTCAATAAATATTATTGTGCTTTTTATTGAACATAACTGCTTTATAAAATCATACATCTTTGCAGTTCGCTTCAAACTTGATAATTAAACTTCAGTATTAGGTAAATGATGAATGTTTTGTGTTAGATGTATTTTTTATAATTTTTTTATTATAATTGCCCTTATTTTATTATCAGTTTTGCTTTAATTCCAGGTTTATTCCATTGGAACAGAGTAGACGTTGACCCTTTTCCTGCCTTAAGAGAAGGTTCGTCAAAATGTTTCAGAATGAGGCAGCTTTTGTCTCTGATGAAAAATACTTAGGTTGCAAGTTGGAAATCATTAAAGGGTCCATCAGTGTATTCTTATGTCATATTTACCATTTGTGAAAAAAAAGTCAATTTAATAGCAAAGCATCTTTGTTTAATTACGTTGGGTGGTTCTCTGTCTTTCAAGAACAGCTTTGCTTATTTATATGAGTCATTGGGAGTTATTTCAAACAACTGATTATTGCAAAAGTCTTGCAAAAGTTATGCAGAATTAAAAACAAATTTCTGATTCCATAACAGATTTCTGTTTGGTACCTACCGCTCATCATTTGCCGCCATTTCATGCAGTCCTGATCATGACGATTGTTTAATGCTATGAAGTCACTAAATTCATTTTAGCACTTTCTACATCTTCATGGTATACGTGTCTGTCGTGCGAATGTATTTCTAGCCTGTCCATTTTAGCTTTCTATATGATCATTGTAACTGCCTGTGCATCTTAGTGGAACAAATGACCTCTGAAGGCAGCATTATTAAACATTTGAAAGTAGTTAAGACAAGAATGGAGGGGTGGGTTGAAAAGAGTAATGAGTTCAAGCTTTTCTTGATCCTACATTAAAGACTGGGAGTGTCAACACCTGAACGGGGGCCATTAGCAGCCTGGCCTGGCCTCTGAGGGGCCTTCCTCCAAAGACTGGCTCGGCTTCAACGGGGAGCCTCGGGCTCTGTGTTTATGCTGATAAGAACATACCTGGCAGCTTCAGACAGTAGGGCACTTTGCTGGGATCACTCCTAAGTGCTTTTGGCGCTTGGCTGTTTGTCTGGGGCTGAGGTCGGACCTCTGCTGTGCTCTACCTATTGGCTGGTGCTCTTGAAGTCATGGGGGGGGGACTCCGGAAAATACTCTTCCGGAACAAGTGAGGTGGATGATCAGGTCACCGACCTTGGCTTGCAGCTTAGGAGGGGAAAAAGTGCACAAGAGTTGAACAATTAGGCTGTAGACTGGGCTATTTCTGGAGCCGCTCTGCCCTTCCTTTGCTAGTAACCACTGTGCAAGTCCCACTAGATGCCCGAGGTGCATGCAGTAACAACAAGGTAATCCCCTTACATAACACCAGCCTGTAAGTGCCTGTCCTTCAATTAGTTCTGGGGAGGCCTCTAAAAATAAAGAGCTGCATTGACTTGAGTGACGTCAGAAGGTCAGGAGTGACTGGGGCCGACGGGTAACCCAAATTAGAAGTGACTTGACTGGAGGTTAGCAGAGCACTCTATTTTTAGGTCTTTCAAAGGTTGAAAATACCACTGCAGAGGCCCTGTATGTACTTCTCCAAAGCTTAGTAGACCTAGTGCATCATAATGTCATGCGCTCCAGATCATGAAAGGGAAACGTCCTGGTGATATTTGAAAAGGAGCAACTAATGACTGAAATCTCTTTAGGAGCCTGCCGAGCGCTGGTGGTGAACACAGTGTGGAGTCACACGATAGTTAGACTTCATCGTTAGAGCTAAGGTTAGCGCAGCATTGTTTGAGAAAGTGTTGGATTGGAACTCATCACTACTTCCTGCATTCATATCATATATCAGAATTTGGTTTAATGGTGAGTTGTTACAATTACGCTAAATGGGGAATTTTACAGGAAAAGTCTGTAAAGCTTCAAAAAGACAAAAGTATCATAAAAGTGCTTCATAGGTCTTAGCTTTGTGTAAATAACAGACCAAAATTTAAGCCTTTATTCAGTAGCTGAGTTGTGAATTCTGGTACTGATTCCAATTCCTCTGAATGATTTGGATTACTTATTGTTTCCATCAGTGTTCTTGTATGACTTTTTAGGCAGAAACACAGTTTTTACAGCATTCACTGCTCTCAGCAGTCTGTCAAATGAGATCATTTCAATTTCAATAGAACAGATATGTGAAAGTTGTGAAATATATATATATATATATATATATATGAATCTGAAATGATGACCATAAAAAAATTGGGTATTTTGGAAGTCTTAGGTGTGAAATACTGGGAATGTGAATACTTCACATTAGTGACTAATGTTTTGCCTTATTGTGGTTAGTAAGAGCACCTGTTGTGTAATTAAACTGTATCAGATATAAAGATTTTTATTATTATAGAATGCATAAAACCTCAAAAGAATCTGAATGTTGAGTTTAGAAGGAAAAATTGAGGTGCTTAAAAGCAAGGCCTCTTTTTTTGCTTATGGCAAGAGACCAAAGAGATGCTGTTCAACCACTTTTACGTTTCTGTGGCAGGAAATCTAATAAAACAAAGAGTGAGCAGCCGAGGTGATTTACCAACCTGTCTTGACATCAGAGCTAAAATAAAGCAGAGCTGTTGGAAATAGGTTGGTTTGAGGGAGTAAGAAGGTTGAGCTGTTACTCACATGGCACATTCTACGGGTCCACAGAGTGATGCAACATATGACCATCCATGAAGATATTTTCCTTTGTGACGGTAGAAATGTCCCAACCGCAGATGTATTTGCGTATCTGTAGGACTTCACAGACAGGAAATTAACTTGTTATTAAGGGGCACAATTAATACACTACACTGTTAAAATATCCTGTTAAATTTATGGTTAAAAAACAGTCAGATATTTGCTAAAGAGTCAACCTGTCAGCTGTGATTGACAAAACACCATCACAATAAAAACTAAATAACATAAAATGCAACTCAAAACACACTAAACCCCCCCCTAATATTTAACCATTGACTATAGCCATTTAACATTACAGTATAATTGAGAGTTGTTATTATGACAATGTTTCAGGTATTATGGGATGGCATATTAGAGCCTGTATATTTTGTAATTTATTTATGATATAATGTTAACATACTTGAACTACACAATTGTACCTTTAAATGTACTGATAACCACCATAATAATACAGGTGATAAAACAGAAAGTCACATGAAAGTTCACTGAAAGTAGCCTGTATAAACCAAGGTGACTGAGGTTCATACGGTGTACAGGATCATACTCACGAGCACAAAACACAATCTGGGTATCACACATGACAAAATATGAAGTAATGCAATTAATGAAATCAACACAAAATAATGCAATTAACATGGACTAAATAATGTGAAACACTAAAAATGCTGCTGCAATTAGTTATAACAACTTAAAATTTGTTGAGATAACTTAAATATTAAACTAAACTCATTTTAAGTCAAACATGAACACTTTTGTTGAAACAACGCGTTCTTTTTTATTTTAATGTTGAATTTTAACTAATCGCAGCCATCCTTTTTAACATAATCATATGTGATATCACGCAGGGACTTCTGGGAATGTCCTTTTGCTGTTTTTGACTGTAAATTATATTGTATTTCATAGTTTTTACTTCCAGAAACCGTAACATTTTCAATTTTTTAAGAGTAAAAATACATAAAATTATTAACAGGTTTTTACTGCAGAGTTTTTAAGATCTTTTTATAGCTATTAAAATTACAAAAAAATTTTAGTGTAGATTTCTACTGAGCTGCTGTCACAGATGTGTATACAGTGGGTACGGAAAGTATTCAGACCCCCTTAAATTTTTCACTCTTTGTTATATTGCAGCCATTTGCTAAAATCATTTAGGTTAATTTTTTTTCCTCATTTGGCTGCAATATAACAAAGAGTGAAAAATTTAAGGGGGTCTGAATACTTTCCGTACCCACTGTATATCTGCTATGGTACAATGGCTTTGAGTGTTACTCATTCAGCCAAATTTTAAAGTCACAAATATTTGTTTTTATAAAATTAGTTTTACTTTTTTGAGACTTCTGTTTTGTAGTATTACAAGTACTACACAATATGCATATAGGCTAATTTGTGTTTGCAATGATGCCATTCTGCGGCAATAAAGTTTCAAGTAATAACATGTCATAATAATATAGGTATTTTGTTCACTGGACTATCCAACAGTAATTTATTTGAATTGCAAGCGATAATTACAGTATTATGTGATTACTAATACTGTGATGAAAGATTTTGGTCATGCTCCCCACCCATAATTATTTCTACCACAGGCATAATGATGCTATAATATGTCTAAAATAAATGTATACTATAATAATGTGATTATTTTCATTTCTTTGGACATTTAACCAGATGAGGCAAGCCTATATGAAAGGAAATAGTTAATGCACAACCTCTGTATACAGGCCCCGTCCTCCCTCATACTCGGCGTGCTCCTTGATCTGAGTGGTCTACTCCTTCCCAGACATAAAAAGTAAACCACTCCAAAAACAGCACCAGTGCAGATCCAATCTCAATGAGCTGTAATTTAAAAAACGGCCTGCTGGAAAAACAGCAATAAATTTGCAAAGCCTTCAAAGGAGCCGCCTGTGTGTTCACCTTTTTGTACATAAAGCAAAACACTTTAGCTATTGGCTATGAAAAACATCTCACTACATGCTGGGACAGAGAGCAGGTCCGAGAGATGTGGACTGGCATAATGTGGGGGGGGGAGCTTGGGGAGCTGTCAAGCACACAGCCAGATGTAGTCAGGCATGCATCCATGAATGCTGCTGAGAAATTGAGAGCTATCTCTTGCTGTCAGTGTTGAGGAAGCTAATTGGAAACTGTAGTGTTCCAAACTACTCATAATTGTAAAAAGTAGCTTGGCTTAAAGCCCAAAGTTTTCTTTAATTTTGATGCCAATTTAAACCTTGAAACTAGAGTTGCGTGTATCTCTAACCCCCTCACACAAATGTTCCTCAACACGGGTGTCTATTGTTGTTGCTGTCAGGGTTGCCAGGTCTGTGCAACAAAACCAGCCCAATTGGTACTCAAAACAAGCTCAATCACAGCCAAAACTAGCCCAATCGCGTTCTGGGGGGTAAAGGTTATTAAAATCGTTCCAGAAACATGTTCTGTGGGGTCAAAACCTACTTCCAGGGGGTTCCACCTTGGTCGAAATCACGTTCGCTTGTGGGGATTTCACTTCAACTTGCAGACTAAAAAAACAACCCACGACAGCAGTATAAAAGTAGTCCAATTCCACAGACTTGGCAACACTGGTTGCCGTCTGTAATATTATGTTGTTGTTCTGTTTCTGCAGTTTCTTTTGTGACTTTGAAACAACAGTTGAGGCCAGTGTTGCCATTTTGTGGACCAACTTATTAGTGCAAAACAATTCAAGGTCCATACACACGGTTCACGGTACACATGGTTAGAAAAATCAGACTGCACCCACATATGCTGATGACGAAATTTACGTCAAGCACACTGAATGTATATCTTCGTGTTCATGTGAAAACTGAACTTTGTGCTTAAGTCAAGCTACCCCTAAAACTAACTTTAAGCATGCAGTGTTGTACCTTTTCATTTACATGAACGGTCTGTACAATCAGATTCACTAAAATGATGATTAAGACTGTAAAACACTATAAATGAGAGTGAGCTGTGTGATTATTGCCTCAGCTTAATACAATACAATGAGACCAAACACCGCAACTTGTTAGTGGAAATGCTACGGTATTTTAAACACATATGAGCTACTCTCACGCTACTAAAAATGTAGTTAAGTTTGTAGCGTCTTAGTTACACCACAACACTCCTGTCTGTCCTACAATATGAGGTGAAACAGTGGCTGTGATCTAGGTAGCAAACCAAAGTGCTTGAACATTGACATGGACAGGAGATGAGGATATTGTAGTTTATTGTAGGATGAGGAGAAGGAGTTTGCCCCAGTCAACCACGTCATGGTTGTGGTTTGAAGGTTCCCTTGGAAATTAGTGTAATGTATCTGGTGAACCCTCCTACTCTCCTGGAAATAAGTGTTTCTTCACCTTTGTTTGGCATGAAGATTCTGAGAGGATATCAATAGGAGTCAAATTTCCTGAATGTATGACCGACTGCTCAGAAAGAAAGGGCCAAATTTTCCCCCTACAGCAGTACCTCTGTCGTCCAGTGAGCTATGACCCTGGCACAGGAACTCAAGAGCACTGAGCTGTGGAGACTGAGCCATTCCATCAAACCATGGTCCTTTCATGCCAGTCCAGATTGTGGTGTTTAGCGTTCAGTACACTACAATACCAACAGTTACCCAGACTGGCTCTAAAAGAATGAAGCATTCCAGAAAGCAGCTTATGCGACATAGCCGGTGTTGATTTACCAATAAGTGAACAGATAACCTCAAGGTTTGGTTCCAGAAAAAACATAGGTAGCTTTCAGGGTATGTAAGTAGCTATAGCAATATACTGTATTCTCTTAGCATGTACAGTAATGTACATCAATTCTGAGGCTAGGAATTTGAGTAGCTGCTGACTTGTAGTAGTAGCTGGTGGCTTTATATCATCTTCCTTGATCTCTTCTGATTGTGGAAATATTGCTACAATATTAAAAGGAAGTCAAGGCCCCTTAAAACAATGTTAAAACAAAACCATCTAAAAAGTCCTGCCCTTCTATGCATCTATGATATTTAACAAGGAAACAAGACCTGTACTCCTACAGCTGAATAAACTACTTAAGTCGATCATATACGAAGAAAGACATGATCTCAGTGACGGGAAAACCTAAAATGTGGTAACAGAAGAAGAGATAGATAAACATAGTGTTTGAAGTCTCATGGATCATAAAAGCTTATAACAAAATTTATTTTTTTCTGTACAAACCGATCACCTCAAGTTGATATCATCTCTTGACAGCATACTGCAGTTCCCAAACACAGTGTCTTGTTTCTGCCTGTTTTTTTTTTTTATTTGCCAATCACATCTTTACTGTCAGTTACATATGCTGCTTAGTCTTAAAAGTTAGTCATCTAATTTTCTCATTTCTGCAAGACTGTTCATAACTTTTTAAAGTCAGTTACATAAAATTCTAAATTCTAATAGTAAGACATATTACCACTTGTTAGTGCAACTAGTTCTTAAAGGAACACTCCACTATTTTTGACAATAGGCTCATTTTCCAACTCCCCTAGAGTTAAACAGTTGAGTTTTACCGTTTTCGAATCCATTCAGCCGATCTCCGGGTCTGGCGGTAGGACTTTTAGCTGTAGCTTAACATAGATCATTGAATCTGATTAGAGCATTAGCATCTCGCTCAAAAATTACCAAAGAGTTTCGATATGTTTCCTATTTAAAACTTGACTCTTCTGTAGTTACATCGTGTACTAAGACCGACAGAAAATGAAAAGTTGCGATTTTCTAGGCCGATATGGCTAGGAACTATACTCTCATTCTGGCGTAATAATCAAGGAACTTTGCTGCCGTACCATGGGTGCAGCAGGCGCAATGATATTACGCAGCGCCTGAAAATAGTCCCAGCTAGGTAACTTCCAATAAGCCTATTTTCAGGTGCTGCGTAAAATATCATTGCGCAATATCTCAGCAAATATCCTGACTGGAATTTGGTCATCTGTTTACTCGTTGCACTTGTGTACTACCTCTATTTCCAGTCCATGTTTAGTGGACAAGCCAGTGCACTCTTCAGTATGTGGAGATACTAGAACACACTGAGTGGAGAGCAGAGCAGAGGAACGTCATACTTTGATCTGCTAATTACTGTGGAAAATTACCTGGCAAACCACAGACCTTTTTTATCTAACTGCATTAGCAGACTTTTCCACTTTAAAAGGACCTTTATTGAACCATAAATCTGCAAAAGCTCTGTTAGTGGTATAGGGTTGTGTACTGTTGAAGTGCCAAACGATTAGTCATTTTTATGTAAATGCAATTAGATGCACACCTCAGAAGACAATGTTTTTTCTTTCATATGAAGAGAATTAGGTTTGTCAAACCTTACCTCTGTGTAGTTTTCAGAGTTGTTTTTTTTAATGGATAATGTTGATATTCCATCGATTGTTGCATATAATCTTTCGTTTTAACACAAATTCAAAAGAACATCTGTATTTCGCTTTGAAGTTATCCTTAAGAGGTCATATCTGCACCTTGGTGATGACTTTAATTACCGTTCAGCACTGAGTAACTACAACTGTAAACTATGGAAGTGGCTCCAGGTTTAATGAGGTTGTCCCTAACTCCCATGCCAACTCCGCCAAAGGCAGCTTCCTAAATCAACTCCCCAAGCAAGAGGGATCATAGGAGCACCTCTCAAATTGCTTTCACATCACCTGCTTTTGTGTAGGAATGCATTTGTGTATATTACGCCTACATATATAAACACAACTCGCTCCCACTTGCATACAAAGACGAGCAGCAAACAAAGAGCATAAAATAACAAAGGCATCATGCGAGCCCCTTGTCAGATTTAAGATGGGACACATAGTCTCACACGGAGTCCTCCGCCCCCCAAGGCCTGTTGGTATTGCTTTGATTCTTTATTTCGCACCGTGTCCTCTCTTGTCTCTTAACCAGCTCCCCCTGCCCTTAGGTCCAGCTGATGGAAGACTCTTTTGTTCATTAGCACCCAGGCAACGACATCAAAGGATCCAGGATACAACTAAATTCCCCTAAAAACAAAACAAATTCAAATCTAAAATAGAGTTCCCAAAGTGGTTCCTGGAAAGGAGACAAGCTAAGAGTGAAAAAGAATGATCCATAATTGGCTGGTTGAACATTTTCAGGCTGAATGGACAAGAGGTTTGACTTGAGTGCTATGGAGGAAGGTAAAATTTCAGCGAATAATGATTTATATAATGCACATCTTGTATGGACTACATTGTATGCAGGTTCACCTCGGACCAGTGTTACGCATTACAAGTAACATGGGTTACATAATCAGATTACCTTTTCAAGTAACTAGTAAAATAATGCTTTTAATTTACAAGAAAATATCGGTTACTTTTTCAAATAAGTAATGCCAGTTACTTTATTTTCCCATTTATTGACTGACAGCTCTCCTGTTCCCATGTTGAGGGAAATCGGGAGTAAGTGCAGAGGTGTTGTGTGCGCTGTATGAACATGATGCTTAGTGTAGTTCTGGACTAAATGTGAACATGCATTTACTCGTCAAAAACAGATTCATTATTCCTCAAAATTAAAATCTAAAAACAGTAAAAAGCAAGCTCAAAATATTCCGCAAACCTGCAATAATTAAATGTTAACACAAAAATCCTTTACGAATTTAATCACATTTTATTAACCAGTGTCTTTGCTCCTGGCCTTCAATGATCCAATTCAACCATAGTAATTAGCAAAAATGACTCAAACATAACTTTTTTTTTTTTGTGATTTAGAAGAAAGTGTTGAACGTTCTTCTCGTGCTGCCTATTCTTCATACAATCCAGAATGAAAGCACAGCTGAAAGGTTTGTTTGAGCTTTTTAAATATACAATTCCTTCAGCCTGAGGCTTATTAATTTTACTTTTGATGTGAAAGGGCTTTCGCAATTGCCAAAAATACAACTTTTTTCTATTATATTACCAGATGAGAAAAAGTAATGCAAAAGAAACGTAACGCATTACTTTCAATAAAAAGTAACTTAACTAAGTAACGCAATTAGTTACTTTTTTTAGTGAGTAACGCAACATTGTAATGCATTACTTTCCCCAACACTGCCTTGGACATTCTGCTAAACATCTCATTTTGGGTTCCATGGAAGAAAGTAAGTAATATGTGTTTGGAACAACAAAGTGTGAGTAAATGATGATGGAATTTTAATTTTTGAGTGCGCTGTCACTTTAATGACAATCCCTGGATTACCAACTATAAATAGAGATCTTAAGATCTACGAGATTTGTATTTTCATTGATCTCTCAGGGAAGACTCTAGCATGCTTCCTTGTAAAAGGAATCCATGTCTGTTGTCCGCCCATAGGGCTGGTTTCCCACTCTAATGCTGGCACCAGGTTGCCAACCGATGTTGTGCAAGCCCTCTGTTCAGTCCGACGACAGAGACTCTCTTCCATCCGGGCCCAGCTTGTAATTAAAATCCAGACCTCAAAGAGCACAACATTTCAATCTTAATGGTAGGCTTCTTTCCAAGGCCCTAGTTTAATACTAACACAGCACCCATAAACCAGTGATGTGGACAGAAAGGAAGAAAGATATTAAGACTACAAAGTGCTTGCGTCCCATCTCGGATTAGAGGTTCACTGTCCCTTTGTAGTACTAAGTGGTAGATGCACACAATCTAAAATAATAACTTAATTTGAGTCTCTCTTATTGTCTTGTCCTTCGCTCTATATTAAGACTGCACAACAATGTTCAAAAGCAGCGACAGGAAAATGTCTGGGAGAAAATTAATGCATTTCATGTTTAGAGAGCGTGTTGTGCGATTAAGGGAAGCCCACATCAAATGGTGCGGCTTCAGAAAACCACCACTTGAAAAACAAGGCGCTTCTTCTTTGTGGAGCTGTGGAGAAAAGAGGAGGTGTTGTTTTTAGAGAGGACCAAGCCCATGTTAACAGTTTCCTGGAGCAGTATGCGTCAGGACACATGTACAAAACAGACTTGTTGAATAAAGAGCAGGCATGCAACTTTGCTCAAAGAGTTAAGCAAGAGTAATAAAGCCATCAGCAACCTGATGAGATCTCAAAACGTCAACCAACTGTACAGCATTGCATAAAGTCGCTTAAACATAAATAGGAGCATAACTTGGACACATAATGTAAAAACAAACAGCAGTTTTTAACATTGTACAATGTGAGTTTTCATCTTTGTCTACATCGCTACATTTGTGTGGCAAGGTGAGGACAGGTCCTGGAGTCTCTTATTCTCATCTCAGTATTGTAGCCACGTGTAAGGTTGTTTAATTTGTTTTTGACTGTTGGAATTTCATGAATCAAGTCGCATCTTTAAAGCCATAATTATTAGCATGTTGTTTTTCTCCTCCACATACTGCACACACGTTCCTATTGAATAAATGGGTTGATACACATGTACACACTTATAGTGGGCCCCCGATGGGCCTTTAGGTGAGGGGATGGCAAGTTTATTTATAGAGGCCTAATCAGGGAAATCTACTCATTAGACATTAAATTTCAGGTCACGTCACGAGATCATGTCAACCACATCATAAGAGAACCTAGGTCAGGAATGGTCACACGGAGGCTTTGGATAACGATCAAGCTCAAAGAAAGAGAGGTGGGTGGGGAAAGAGATTGTGAAAGGGAAAGGGTAGGGGAGAATGGAAAAGATACGGCTTGAGAGAGGAGGAGTTTGAACTGAGGTTTGGAGAAACTGGCCTTCTGATTGCATCCTTGCACAAATAAACAACCACTTAACTGTCTCTTCAGAGTAAAGCTGTGGTGCAGGAAGAGGAAGGCTTTCCTTTTGGAAAATGCTAATTTCATCTATAGGGGGTATTACTTGATGTGAGAGAGAATTAGAAAGGACACAACAGACCACTTTTATTTGAAAATTCAGTTCGGTGCGTACTCTTCAAAAACCTGCAATGGTCATATAAGCTGCTTTCTTTGGCAGAAACTCAGATGTGATACACATGTCTCTTCTAATTTAAATAGCATAGGGAAAATAATGTTTGTTTTTATGTTTCAGTGTATATTGCTGCAGGGATGACATTTATTTTGGTAGGCCAAGCCAAAAGTTAGCACCCTGGTTCCCTCGAAAAACGGTAATAGGATTTTTTTTTCACTGGCTTTTCGATTTTTGCAGAAAGTAAGCTCTGTGACCGACAGAAGTTTATGATTCTTCCATTTTTTGTTCATCATGATAATTTTCACAAATCAAGATCAAACTTTGAAGCCTAAATACAATCGCCAGAAATAAAAAGACCTCAACGCCACCACAGCTAAGCATCCAAAAATTCTTTCAATCTTTAAAATCTATAAGCTGAAGAATTTAAATGAAATTAGTTTGACAGAGCTTGATTATAAACACAATGAGGCTGTGAAACCAGACTAGTAAGTAGATGAGTTTAATGTTTGGCATAATGACGTTTCATGTCTGTTTATTAAACCCAATATGCTACTTGTTAGCAAACTCCTTTTTTAATAAACACTTAAAAATGTGTTGAGTGTGGTATTGCTGGTGTATTTTATGTTGTAGAATAAACTGAGAAGTGCTGTTCCAGGACTGAAAGGGATGTTGACCGTGTTTTAGTGTGCAAAACCATGGTAAGCATCTGGGGACAGTGTCACGGTCAGGGATCCACTTTGAAGAGAGTAATTATTCTGGTGGTCCAGCTGAATGGTGGAAGATAAGCTTGAACGGAGAGACAAAACAAAGCCATAGTTCTTCTGGCCAAATCTGTGAATGTCTTCCATTCACCTTTTTCAACTTTGTCCTGTATTTATCTCACTCACACATCAACACTGCCCAAAGTGTCCTCATTGGACAACCCAGATAAGTGAGTTCTATTTTTGGCCAAGTTGATCAAAGCTCTCTCAATTGTCCAACTCTCCAATATCAAACGTTGATGAGGTCACAGGCATCGGAAATTAGCATAAATTATCTACATTCCCTTTGAGCAGCTCACCGTAAGAGGGCATCAGTCAGGATCCATACCTATTTAGAGATAACTTTTCTGGCATCCTGAGATGAGGAGGCTTCGTCTCATGGGAGATTCCAGTTCTCAGGATGCGGCTGTGCACCTTCTTATTGAACTGTAGTAAATCCTAAGACATTTTCCTGTGAGGAACCTCCGCTCTCCGTCTACTGTACATTTGTGAATCCCTCTTATAACTCTCCTTTTCTATTTGAAGCATGTTTGTGTAATCTTTTTACTATTATTTACTTATTTCAAAGTTAAAGCTGCATTCCATGACTTTTTTTTTTTTTGGTAAAAAATGATCCAAAATCAATTAAGTAAATAACCAAAAAGTGTCAAAAACTATTTCTTACCTTACCCCGATTCATCACGGTAGGTTTCAAATATTTTCTTATTTGAGTGGTTCGGGTCGGTTACCAAGTTTGCCGTCGTTCGTCTTTACATCATTACGTCACGTCTGTATACATGAAGGAGTCCCGGCTAGTAGGCTATATCGCGTGTGTGGATGCTGCAGGGGGCGGATCATTTGTAGCCTCTTCTTACAGCAGCTGGAATAATGAAACTTGTTCTAAGGAACATAAAAAAAAATTTTGAGGTTCAAATTTTTTTCTATGAAATTTGAATGATATGAAAATATGAGATTAGACTGTACAGAAATTGAAATTTACAGATAACACTAATACACACTAAATACACAGTCACGCAATGTTGTTAACATTAACAATTTGAGAACAAAGTACAACAATAATAATTTGCACGGTTTGATGTGAGCTAACTTTGCGATCGTTAGATTTAATCACAATTGGTAGCACAATTTATAAGTTGGTCAGAACAAAACTGGCAGACATGTTACTTACTTGTTCAGATGACATGTGAAACTTCTTATTTTGGACATACTTCTAAGTAGTCTCTGTAATTCCGAAGTACAGTGAATATCCACACTGGTGCGTTGACTGACAGCCCAGACATACTACACCTCAAAACATTGGATTCATCCGCGCTGAGGAGCCATGCCGATGCACAACCCACGTAAAGAAGATAATTCCTCAATTAACTGCAATTGCAGGTTTCAAACAGAGATGGCGACAAAGAGCCAAAACTTACGGACTGCAGCTTTAACATAACCTTACATTTTTAATCCTTATGAAAAACCAAAAAGAGCTGGCCATATAGGACAATGTGAAAGTGGCCTTGCAAAGTTGTACCTGCATCTCTCACCATCAAATTCAAAACTCTGTAGATGAATGACATGTTGCATCTCATGCAGCGGATACAATGAATGTTCACAGAGGAATGAAATAGGCTCTCATGAAGACCACCCACATAGAGAGCAGCAACATGACACTGACAGCCTGCTATGGCCTAACAGAGACACTCTAGGGATTGAGGGGTTTTGTCCATGGCTTTGATGTCTTCATGATTTGTATACATCGAATGCAACTTTGCGGTGCTTTACATCCATGCACTGGCTCATGTGTCCATATGCAGAGGATTCCATTCTGTGTATCATTCATGTGGAAGACTTGCAAGTGTCTGTAAAGACAGACAATTGTAAACAAAGAGGTGATTCTGGCATCTAAAGATCCTGATAATGACAAGAAAACAGACAGAGGAATGTTGCGCTAAAAATAGTAACAAAACGTTTTCCATTCGTGTTTCCTATCCCAAGCTCCAAGAGGTAAACAGAGCTGGCAAAGTTTACAGAGGCATGTTGGGGCGGAAAATAAAGTCCCTTTCCACTCATCTTTGCAGTTCCAGGTGGTCTATGCATACAACAAGTGCGCATATACTGAAATGCTTTCTTTGCATATGGAACTGACCAATGGAAAGTACATGTTCTGCAAGTTTCACCCCTTCTTTATTATTCTGTATAATACCCATTTGAGTAGAAAGGATTCGGTGCAAATGGTTGTTCGACTTCGACTTTAACCTTTTTTGCAATATAATTAAATATAATAAAGTGCCATATATTATTGAGAGGGACTATGACAGGATGCTTTTCTATACTGTCAAATTATTGATTTCTGTTATTAATTATACATCATAAGGTCCTTTGAAGATGTATGAAGATCACTCCTCATTAGAAAGACAAGATATCTGGTGGATGAAAAAAGGACGCATTATCCCACAGAAAAACTGTTGTTCTTAGAAAATCAGTGGGTTCTGTCCTGTTGTATCATTATTATTTTTCTGCTTCATTTTTCAAGCAAAACATCAGGTCCTGATGTCATTGTATCATTGTCATTTCAAAAGTACCCTTGGAAGCGGCACACAAGTTGTGATTGAACTCAGAAAGCTGCCCTGGAGCATTACTTTGAGGAAGAAACCACAGAACCACAGCTAATGCCTTGCAGTCCCCTGGTCTGAACTACTGTCAACAGATTTTCACTCAGTGAAATACTTGAATATGATTGTCATTCCAAATTCTCTCTCAGCAGAAGCTTCGGCACTACTGACAAATGAGATGAGATTAAAGCAACAACTGCAGAAACAAATGTGAGCTCAACTGTTTTCTTGACAACAAGCAAAGACATGGGAAGAGTCTGAGCACAGCTGCTTTAACATAAGAACAAACATTGCTTTTGCAAAGAGAATATCTTTGCACAACATCAAGTTGTGCTAGAGTTGTTTTGCCGTTACCTCAAAGAATGTGGAGTCAGCTGGGTTCTCTTTGGAGAAGTCTCTTTGTTGTCTCTCTTCATAAACAGTTACATGACATGAGGGACAAGGTTAAAAGAATAGAGCTGGATGGACTTTTCAGGAGAACTTGGTCTGGAGATTCTCCTTTCATCCCTCACCACAAGATGAAGAGACATATAAAAAGGTTTGTGCCAAAGTTGCAATAGTTGTTTTTAATTCAACCAAAACCAATGTGAAAGGTCTAATTACAGAAGCGTGAGCAACCCAGCCCTTTTTTCAAATGACAGTACAGTAAGTTTGATGTTTTGTGTCCTTCATCCTGTTTTGCTTCTTTTTCTTTCCTTCATCTTGTGTGTTATAAAGAATGCCATTGACTCACTTGTGGTTTACATTTAGTCAAAGAGTGTGTCTCCTTCTGCACCCTCATGTTTCCACCCTTTTCCTGGCTTTGATCATCATAGAGACTAAATGCACCATGTGTCCGCTCAGTACCAATGTTATATACACTTGCTCCGAGTAATGGCCATTGCATTTGCGTGTGTACACTCATTCCTGAATGAAGACTAGGTCATTTTTTATTACCGTACTAAAAATAGCCTTTAACATTTACTCCAAAATAAATGTCAATCATTACATCTCTCGGGGATCAATTGATAAGGCATTCAGTCAGCAATGACACCATTCTTTCCATTCAACCATCTCTTCTCCACCTCTCCCCACTACCTCCAACTTCCGTTGGTGGGCAGGATTTAATGAGCCGAATCAAAACAAAATGGTCATCATTCCTTATAAATTCTCCAATACTCCTGATGCATTATATGGTCCTGTCACCCTCTCCTCTGCTATCCTCATTAGAGACCGTCCATCCATCAATTTAGCAAACTGCTTTTCCTCTGTAGGATTGTAGGGATGCAGGGGCCTATATATCCCAGAGACCATTTTGGACTAAAACATTCTTTCACACCTTACAAGGCTTTCTGGATCCACCTGGCGTCTCGATCCTATCCTCTGCCCTTTCCCGCACTTCCTTGCCATTCTTCTACAAGCAGTACATTTTCATCAGAAATATCTTAAATTGTGTTCCGAAGATGAACGAAGGTCTTACGGGTTTGGAACAACACGAGGGTGAGTAATTAATGACAGAATTTTCATTTTTGGGTGAACTAACCCTTTAAGACTTCTATCCTCAGTCCTGTAACCAAAGCACACTAGTTTTATCAGCTCTCTGCTGATGACATGCAAACGATTTTTACATTCTGTTTCTACATTTATGTTATCTGTGAACATATCCAACTGGATGTCTACTCATCACCTCAAGTTCCAGCTCCTCTTCCGATGTAAGAGACTCGCTCATACATTTTCTGTCATAGCAGATGGATTTATAGTTGATATCTTCAGGTGTATTACCTCATTTGGCATAATATTACTTGGTGTACATATTTCAAGAACTGCAGGACCAACCATGAGCAAAACAATATACCCCTACTCAGATTCTACTCCAGGCGCTGAAGATCTTGTAGCTAAAATACTGAAACTCCCTCCTATCTGAACTACCTGCATGTCCATAAGCCTGCTTCTTCCACAATCTTTTTGCTTGTCCTGTCTTTCGTGTCTCTTTGCTACCTGCCAATTCAATACATGGCATTGTTTCTGTCTCACAAAAAGTTGTCATTGGACAAAAAGCCTACATTTAATTCAATACATCATTGTATATTACAGCCCAGCTCAGTTTAGATATTCGTACCGGAGTGCTTCACCTCACAAGTGCAATGCTGTAGGCCTATCTCATGAGCTACAGAGCAAACCATGTGATGCTAATGTTCATAAGTATCAGTTTTCAAATCTAGCAGCAAGTTAAAATTGTTTTGAAGTCATAACATAATATTGTGCAAGGAATTATGCGAAAATTTGTCTTAATCGGTAACTCTGGCCCAGTAAATCATAATTTATATTGAAATAAGTAGTAAATAAGTTTTACTGCCTCTAGTGTTAATTTGAACTGAAAACGGCTTGGGGTTTATTTTATTTTATTTTTTTTTAGTTTTGCAGTAATATAGGTAGAGGCTCATATTTCCAATGAGCCTGGGTAGTCTATACATCACACTGTGACTCACACATACAAATAAACATACACCCGCATATTCTGTAGCTGCTCATTAGCATTTTTTTAAAGACCCATATAAGTATGCTTTCACCATATCTCGTTAAAACTGTAGCATTCCAATTTACTCCCATCTGCCCTTCAGACTAGTTTTTCAAGCTAGTGTTTATGTGAGAATGTGGCTAAATGTTGAATGCCTCCTATTACCACTAACAGCAATCGATCTCTTAGATTAGAACAGTACTGATCTAGTAAATCAAATCCAATTTTGGACTTCCAGGATGCATAGATAAGCTGAGACTTTGACAGACTATGGAGCCAAGACCTCATTGTGGAATATTCTAATAAACCCCAACCACTACAAGATTGAGCAAGGGACAAAGACATCAAAGTAGAATTACACAGGCTTTTTGATCTCTCTCTGTTTCCCCCCCTCTTTTTAACATGATGCTGTACTGTTTACACTCTGTTCCTCATTATTCTCTTCATCCATCAGACTTATTCTGACTCCATCAGTGAAAAGAACATGACTTTTAAAATTATGTTGGAAAACTTCGGCTCCAGTTTCTAAGCGTGAGGCAATATTAGTGTGTGATTCCTATTTTTATGCTAGCAAATGCATGTGACTGATGGATTTGAGAGAGTAATAATTCACTGATTTAATAAGATCATATTGCATTTAGGTAATAAACTGATTTGGGTGTTGGTGCGGCTGTAGTTATCAAATGTGAGATTTTGACAGCTTTGGGACACAAACATTGCAGATCTTGCCAACCTGTGCTAGTGAGGGAAGTCATCATAGTGATCAAGCATTTCTTATCGTCAAGCATTCAAGATCTCTGTTTTGAGGGGAAGAGGCCACTATAGGTTCACCTTACTGGAGCTCACTCCTTTCCCCCATCTGGCAGTTATAAGTGTCGAAGTGTGTGAGTGTTTGTGTACAATGTGTTTGTATAAATGTTTGTCCAAATTCTTACCAGGGTATTGTATAATGTGTGAGTGTATGTGAAAGCTCAGTGAGACAGAGACACTTGTGCCCGTGGCGTCAGGGAGAGCTCGTGACTGTGCCTGTTTAACTCCGCTAACAGAACAACCATCCTCAAATGCAATCACGCGACCCACAGATGGCCCACAGAACACAGACAACCACACAGAAACTAACAAGGGATCATAATAATCTGCAACCCCACAGCATAGACACATAAACCAGGGAGAATACAAACTTCACTCAAAACAGAACAATTGTGTTGTTTTCACAACACCTCCCACCTGTTTCCAAGGAGTGGAAAAAGTCATTGAAACTCGTTCTTGGAAATGAATCTGAATCATCATCTATGATAGAAGGGCTAATTGGTTTGCCACTGATAACCTCATCTTGAACTCAAACATGTACAATAATTTCACCTCTAATGGAATTCAGTGATTGTTGACATTTAAATTAATCATTGAAAAATACTGAGATTTAATTTGTCAAATATTGAGACATTTTAAGTTGGATTATAACATTCTGTGGAGTTGATGTAAGCAACCCTTGCAATTTCTATAAACTATACTGTATTATAAGTACTATACTATATTAAAAGTACTATATTGTACTTTTGCTGCGAGCTAGATATACTGAAAAAGAATACATAATATATATTTTTTTTACTATACTATACTATACTCTTATTTTATCTTATCTTAGCTTCTTTTTTAAATGCCTCTCTATACCAAATGTGAATATTCTATGCCAGTTTAGAACAGAAACTGCATTCCTACAGAGCTGTTCACACTGGGGAATATTCACCGCCCAACAAACCAAAGACAAAGACTCCACACATTTTGAGCACAACTTGGTGACCATGATTTCACCAAGTACAACATGTTCCTGGATCAACATCCTTGTTGATCCTGGAACAACATTCCAATTAACCAATCAGAATAGAGGGATAACGTTTCAGGAAATATCTGTTTTAGGCTTACGATCAGGGTTAGGTGCTTCTACACCCTTGGTAATCAGATATCATTTCACACTGTTTTTAGGAATAAATTATGGGTAGGGATTGGGTTTAATCTATATTTTTGGACCGTAATGTTGATCCTGGATCAACATCTTTTGTCTGTTTGAACATGTCTTACTTGGCAAAATCACGGCGACCGCATAACTTAGCTTGTGATTAATTTTTTTTTTTTTTTTATTATTAGTTTGGCTTATATTTGCTTAGCTAAACAGAAAAAAATATATATTTTATGTAAAAAAAAAAATAAAAAATCCTGTGAATCTACACAGCAAGCCATCTAAAAGTCTTATAAATTGTACTGGTGTGAATTTTATTTTTACTTTCCTGTTGGATATTTATTTCACTTTTGTTGAGAATTATGAGTTGAATAATGATGCTCAGGGAACCACATTGATAAATATAAATTAACAGCCACAGTAGTAGTTTAGCTACAACTAAAGCCAGAAACCCACTAACCAGGGACTAAAACAAACTTTTTGCCACACCTCCCAATGACCTGTGACTTGAGAAAATTTACTGGCCATAAATTATTTTTTATGAAACTGTATTTGCATAATTTCATTAAATATATAGGCAGAACAAATTGGGTAAACACGTCATCTTTCTTTCTTCCTTATTTATTTATTTATTTATTTATTCATTCATTCATTCAAATGAAGTAATGTTGCAATTGTTATAAGTGATTCAAACTCATTATTTGCAGAGATGGAGTTTGTGTGGAGCAACATTTACTGTGAGACACTCTGAGACACCGAGAACACTGTTAACATGCATCAGATTACATCAGATTACAATTACCATGCAGTTTCTGCAATCTGATAATCTTGCTAAACCATGTCACATTCTCAGAAATGTTTAGAACTGTTTTGGCGCTTTTCCACTGCGTGGTACGACTCGGCTCGGCACGGCTCAGTATGGCACGACATGGCTCGGTTTGCGTTTCCACTGCAGTTCAGTACCGCTTTAGAGTGGGCGGGATTATTCACATGTCGTTATAGTTGCGCCGCCTCTACTGCCGCGACTCCTGAAAAAAACTTTTTCATTCCGCGTCGCCCCATCAAGCTCTCGCTGGATCCGCTCCTCTGCTATCAACGAGAGGAACATCTGTACTTCCTCAACCGACAACGAAACAGACATTTTTTGGTTGTTAAAAAAGGTGCGCTTGTTCAAAACAGTTGCATTCGATCCTTCGCTGGCTGTGCTGATTTAAATCTAGTGGTTCTGTTGTGTTTGTGTCGCAAGTTCAGTGACGCAGGTAGTGACGATTCTCTCCGGCCAATCCGTGATCAGCAGAGTTTACACGTCACGTTTTGGTAATGGTACGGTTCACTTGGAACCTCAACCGAGGTGGCACTAAAAAAAGTACCAGGTACCAAGTACTGTACCCAGTGGAAAACCCCCCAAAAGTGAACCGTACCGTGCCGTACCATGCAGTGGAAAAGCGCCATTTCAAACTCACCAACTCGATTTTTACTCACATTTGGCACTTGGTGAATGATGATTTTAGGCCCGGCCACTAACCATTTACAACCATCATGCATTATTTATTTACATCTTCAGTCAGAATGAAGGCAGTTGCTACACACATCCATGTCTTACAAAGGATAAGCATTATTAACCTCCTTAAGTCAGTTCCCTGCTGAGTTAATGACTCGACCAGCTATTGCCACCTCTGGGAACAAAGAACAGTGTGCTCTCATGGCCTTGGCATTGACCATTAAACAGTTCACACCAAAGAATTTAAAGAACAGATAAACCTTATTGCCTGCAACAATGAGATATCAGAAGTTTATAGTTGTGACATCTTTAACGTTTTTGCATTGTTTCGAGTTGGTGACTAATTTTAAGCTGCAATACCTTGACCCTGTTTACCGGTTTAACCATGTTTGTTATCTTATCACAACCTGGCAGCTCTAAATATATAGGCAAAAAACAAACAAACTGGAATTTGTCTCGTGATACTTTTACTAGACGCGTTTTCAAAGTTGGCCAAGAATGAATGTGGCAACATTGCACATGTAGTATTAATGCATCCCAGGCAGCATTAAAGGACCACGGAACATGTTCGGTGTGAAGTTACCATGCAGTGTAAGCAACACCTCTTACAAAAGAGATGTTTATTCAAGTGTGCTATTAGTATACTTCCTTTAAACTAAAAATAAGAAAATAATATGAATATTTACTAGTATTTCTAGTACAGAGTACTTCTAAGTTACTTTTAAAAGTAATGCATTACAATATTGTCGTTAGTCCATAAAAAAAGTAACTAATTGCATTAGTTACATTTTGTTGAAAGTAATGCGTTGTTACTTTTGCTTTACTTTTTGTCACCTGGGGTGGGCTCTGCCTCTGCACCTTACTCCTGATTTCTCTCAACATGGGGACAGGAGAGCTGTCAGTCAATAAATGGGAAAACAAAGCAACTTGCGTTACTTATTTTAAAAAGTAACTCAAGACATTTTCTTGTAAATTTAAAAGTAATGCATTACTTTTCTAGTTACTTGAAAAAAGTAATCTGATTACAGAGCTAGGGTTGCTTGTAATGTGTTGCCTCCAACACTGGCTAGAAGTATATAGGTAGTAAACTACTAGCAGTATAGTTTCCTTGTAGTAAAGCTTACAATATAGTTCCAATACAAAAGAACAACTTAAACTAGTTGTGTGCTCAAAGTATGCTTTCATGAATTAAAAAGCTGACCAGTTTATTACCAAGAAGTATTGAAATAGTACACTTAGAAGAAAACTACTAGTACATTGATTTTAGTATACTAACACAAGAAATCCACTTACAAATAGTCACAGAGGATGACCACTTCAGTCACCCAAAATAGATGTTAATATCAAGCGAAACAGGGTTTAGATGTAGGAACACCACCACCTCCTTTGGGTTCCTTTGCATCATTTGAAGCTAAAATACATCCTGTATGGCTGATGTCTGTGAAGAGCGCTAGAAGAAGGACATAAGCATGGCATAATTACTGCTTATTGAAGCATTTTTAACTGCACTGCAAAAGTATGTAACCCCAAATATAAGATGTCAGTTCCTAACTGAAGAGTAAATGGTAATTACAATAATCTCTCTCGAAGCTTTTATCACATTATACTGTTGGCCAGCATTGTAACAGTCATTGTTTTCATTATTTCAAAGCCTTTATTCATTTATATCTGCATTCCTATCAATCTGCCTGCAGACCTTACAAATATGAGAGGCTGCCTGTGGCATCAGAGACGCATATGATCTTCTCAAGTTGTTTCCTTTGCTTTGATGAAACCAACACTGCTTGAAAATCAATGGAGTGGCTCTGGAGAGTGAGAGGTCAGAGTAAGTGCTCTTGTGTTGTTGCAGTCGCAGTGGTGTGATGGGAGCAGACTCAGGCCAGCATGTAATGTGGCCCCTCACTTCAAAGGCCCAAAGAAAATACATAAATACAGAGCCATTAGGCAGATTGTTTTCTTAACTTAACATTTCAAACACATCGTCCACCATCATGTGTTGAATCCCCCCTCCACATTGCAAAAAAAGGGGCAAAAGAAGAAAGATCGAGCTGAAAACACTACAAACTGTTTCCTTTGTTATATGCCTCTAATTGTCCGCCTAACACTACAGGCCCTGGTATACTTCATTTTCTGCCTTCTGCTTTGTCTAGCGCACATTGTAGCACAGAAGCCTTTCAAAGTGTACTACACTGACTGTGAGTGCAGATGGACACGTTTGGCACATGCGCATTAGTGTACCTTTGAGTGTGACTGATAAATCACTCATACAAATCACTGGTACATGCACTGTTGTCCCCAGCAACTAACTTTTAAAGTGCATGTAAACATACTCAAGTGAGACAAAGAAGAATTTGATAGGTTGGCTTGTGAAGCTACAAGCTAATCATAGTAGTTTAAAGGGATAGTTCACCCCAGAATGAAAATTCTGTCAACATTTACTCACCCAATTCAAAACCACTAAGACTTTTGTTTATCTTTGGAGCACAAATGAAGATTTTTACCACTTTGATGCTTCAAAATGTTCATAAAGAGATCCATATGAATTGAGCACTTTAGTCCAAATTTTCTGAAGAGACTCAATCACTTTATATGATGAACAGATTTAATTTAGGATTTTATTCAGGGGCGTAGATTACGCGGGGGACGCGGGGCACATGTCCCGTCTGATGTTTTATTTGGACCCAGAATAAGGCGAGATGAACATCGCGGAGCGCTAAACACTCCGTGCAGTGTACGTTTCATTCATACTCTAATCCGGAGGGCACTCTCGCACAGAAAGTCGTACGAGGAAATTCCTAATAGGACAAAAGCGTCCAGCTATCGCTGTATATGAAAACAGAAACGTTTGGAAACATGAAGACATTAAACATACGATTGCGACAATATATGGTTTATTTGTGTTTGTCAAGTCATCTCCAGGTAATAAATAAAGTATATGAACAATGCAGTGCTAATTGACATAGCAATTATTACAGTATAGAAACTATTCTGCCTTATATGATTAAAAAAAAACGTGTTTGTAGTATATAAACAAATGATTATTATTGGTTATTGTCCAGCAGTTATCTGATTTCTAAGTCAATTAAAAGCTAGTAATTAGAGAACAATTAAAGTTACCTATACACCAGTCAAAAGTTTTTGAACAGTAAGATTTTTTATGTTGTTTTAAAGAAGTTTCTTCTGTTCACCAGGCCTGCATTTATTTGATCCAAAGTACAGCAAAACAGTACAATTTTG
>NW_015554247.1:105081-105468 GCF_001515605.1 Sinocyclocheilus anshuiensis | reverse complement strand
TTTCTGTCCCCCTCACTTCTGAAATGATGGCTACGCCCCTGATTTTATTCACATATAAACATTAATAAACACACACATCATTTATGGGAAATGGAACGATGCTTACTTGAGGTGTGAGAACCAGCGCAGCATGTTTGAGCTTCCATAAGAACCAATTAGATTTGTGACCCTGGAGCACAAAACCAGTCTTAAGTCACGGGGGTATATTTGGAGCTATAGCCAAAAAGACATTGCATGGGTCAAAATGATAGATTTTTCTTTTATGCCAAAAAATCATTAGGATATTAATATCATGTTCCATGAAGATATTTTGTAAATATATCAAAACTTCATTTTTGATTAGTAATGTGCATTGCTAAGAACTTCATTTGGACAACTTTAAAGGCG
>NW_015554247.1:101098-104729 GCF_001515605.1 Sinocyclocheilus anshuiensis | reverse complement strand
CCTATCCTAACAAACCATACATCAATGGAAAGCTTATTTATTTCACAAAACCCTTATGACTTTTGTGTTCCAGGGTCACATATATGCTCTAAAATGCATAATACATAGACATCCATTGTAGCCAAGTAAATTAAAAATGTTAAATGTAGTAATATATATTGTATGTAATGCATGTATAGGAATTTCGAAAAATTGACACTTAAGACTGGTTTTGTGGTCCAGGGTCACATTTGTTCACGCGTGTCAATCAAGCACAGTTGAGCTTCTGTTTATGTTCACTGATCAATGTAAATGTGTGAATAAAACAACCCAGGCTTATTGGAAATGAGTGCTTGTGGCGACGTTTATGCAACACGGATATTACGTACCTTGCTGCACATTTCGCAGAAGCTCAAATTCGGGGAGGCTTGCTAAAATGCTCTATTGTGTTGGAAAATAACAAATCCCCTACACCAAACCCATTCCTAAACCTACCCGATAGTGTTAATGAAAGCAAAAGTGATATAAAAACGCATTCACTGATGTAACCCTGCTATTTTAACTTCCTTATACATAGTTTTGAACTGTTTTGTCGAACCGTAGTTTCATGGGATTCGTACCGGAGTGTAGTTGCGCAGACTGTCAATGGAGGGACAGGAATCTCTCAGCTTTCATTAAAAACGTCATCATTTGTGTTTCAAAGATGAACGAAAGTCTTTTTGGTTTGGAAAGATATGAGGGTGTGTGAATGATGACAATATGCTACAAGCTATTATTAAAAAGCAACAACAATGAAGCAGTTCCACTGTCGGATTCTCATAGCTTAGTATCAGAGAGAGTGGACATGAAAAACCATAGAGCTACTGTCATTTTCTTAAAAACATGTAGTCAGGATAATAGTATTAAAACTCTTCACTAGTGAGCTATTCCCCAACACTGCGTAAAGAATGGTGGTTGGGCCTCAAGCATGCACACATCCGTGGGAGAGAGCGCCACAAGTCTGGAGTTCACCCAGCAAGTTGTAAATGTGGATTTTTCGAGTTTGTAAACCATAAAGCTGACACTGTGAACTCTAATACAAGGGTGATGTTCCATGTAGACAGATTACCACTTCATTAAGCCAACAAGGGCTTCAAACGGCAAAAGGCTCGTCAACAGAAAACGAACCACATCAGACAGAGTCTGTCTTTTCAACTTATTATAACTCCAAATGTTTACTGGAAGGAAATCGCCTCCTTTCCCCCCAATACTACAGTATATTGGTAGTAAACATGTTTACAAGTCCAAGACAGAAACAAAATCATAACATTCTCTTAAGCTATTTTTAGACATGAGAGTTGTAAACGCATTGTTAAAAGACACATGAAGCAGAGAACCATTTTAAGAAGAGAGAACTTCCTCATTTTTTGAGTGGTTAGAGCATTAGAAAACCTTCACAAACCTGCTAGACAAATGGTTCGATGTTGGTGATCACAGTTTGGAGGTTGACCAGAAAAACTTATAAAAATATAATGAGCTTTGGAGCCTGTAACAGGCTACATTTCTGCTAAAGGCTACATTTATGTGTTGCTTTACCTCCTCTCTATAGATATTTTTGGATGATCAATTTTGAAGTATTACAGTACTTTAAAGTGCATACAATACAGATGCAAATATCAAATATATAAATCCAGTGCAGAGTTAAAAAAAAGTGTGTGAGTAGTCTCTAACACCGCATTTACAACACTCAATGTGTGATGGAGAAAACATCTTCTGGAGTTTTTACACACTAAATAACATAATGTGACATATTAATGGGTTTGAAATAATATTGAATTCCTCATTTGTCAGTTGCTTAAAGCATCTGCTAAATCAATAAATGCAAATATAAATTCTGCTAGTAGACTCATTAAAGATCAGGCCTGTTAAATGTTCAAAACTATGGCAAGATTAAATAATTTTTAGTTTTTAGTTTTATCCTTATATATCACCAAAAAAATAAAAATCCATTAAATAAAGGGTTTGTTGCTGATAATGGTGATATTGGTCTTGACCAAGCGGCAACCTTCCGGCCTCTCTTGTGAAGCCAACACGGAAGTGACTAAAACTGCAATTCATCGAGTGGCCACTAGAGGCAAAAGGGAGTCAGTCCCATAGACTCCCCATGTTAAAATGCCCAACTTTACAGCTGAAAGAAATGTTTACAGCCTGGTTCAAAAAATTATTTTGATCTATATAGCTAATTTTGCCCTTCATGACAACTGTGAGGGGGGTGAATTTTTTTATAACTCATTCGTTTAAATTATATTAAGCCTTAAATTTCTGCATAATTGAGGGCGTGGCCACTTGAGTGACAGGTGGATTGCCGCTACTGTCACCGGCGTCAAGCTCGGGGGGCGTGGTTTCAGCAACCAGCTCCCGCCTCTTTGCCTATTTTCGATTATCTGGGAGTGACGCTCGGTGACGCACTGCCAAGATGGCGACGGCCAGCTCCGCCCACTTCGAGCTTCAAAACCACTCTTCAAAAACCTACGGGTGATGTCACGGACACTACATCCATGTTTTTATACAGTCTATGGTCTTGACAGTGCGTGGTATCAGATTGAAAGTATCTGTTTTTCCTGGATTTTTTTCATACATGTTTGCACAAAATTCATCGCCAGGGCATTGCTAAGGTGTTCTGAGTGTTTTTAGTGTATTGTTTTGCAGTTGCTAAGGTGGTTCCAAATAGTATGCCAAACAAAAATCACAAGTCCAATTACTTCGAAAATAATAGCACATCTCTCATGATCTGAGGTAGTATTCATGTCTGAGGATAGAACGAGTAGCATGGCGAGGGTTTGGGGTTTGTTCAAAACTCCAACGCTTACTTTGAGCAATAATAATAATAGTGATGCTCAGCTTAACAAGCACTTCTAAGAGTGGACAAACCTCCAAGTTGTCAAGTGGCCAAAATCAAGTTGTTTTCAGTTGGCTAGTGAGGTGCCAGATTCAGTTATGAAACAATGATAATCACCAGTTAAAGTGAAAAAATGAAAAATTCTGTCATCATTTACTCACCCTCAAGTTGTTCTAAACCTGTTGAACACAAAAGAAGATATTTGTTCCCATTGACTTCCATAGTTCTGTTTTGGAAGTCAATGGATTCCAGCAACTGTTTGGTTTCCAAAATTCTTTGAAACATCTTCTTTTGTGTTCAACAGAATAAAGAAAGTCATACAGGCTTGGAACAACTTGAGGGCGAGTAAATAATGACAGAATTGTCATTCTTTTTGGTGAGCTATCCCTTAAAGGAAGAAACTGCTAATTGGTAAATGTTTACTCATTAGGGTAACAAACAAGTGCACTTAATGTGTGCTGGGAAATCAGCTAATGCCGAGTTCACACTGCACGATTTTCAAACTCGTCGGATCGCCGTTGTTTTCACACTGTGTGACTATCTGGGGTAGCATTCAGTTGCTGCTGTGTTCACACTGCACGATGGATCGGCGACAGGGGGTTTCACACTGCATGACTTCACAATAGGAAGAATCGCCGACAGCTCTGTCTGGTCCGCAAACTATGTTTTTTTACGTAACAAAACACACACGAGAAGTGATAAGGAAATAACGCGAGAACCCGCGTGCGTCAGACCGGAGTTCTCGAGCAAGACTGTAATTATTAAAAAAATATA
>NW_015554247.1:85003-101027 GCF_001515605.1 Sinocyclocheilus anshuiensis | reverse complement strand
GAAAAATCGGGCTAAAATCGTGCAGTGTGAACTCGGCATAAGCGTTCGTGTTTTTTTCTGCTCAGATCCAATCAGAATGGGGCAACATGCTAACAATAATGCGATGACACCGCTCTAGAGAAGAAACAGACCCTTGCTCGCTTCAAAGAGTTCAGGAGTGCTTTCAAACATCAACTGGTAATAAAATACAACAAAGATGCATCGCTTTTCCATGACATGAAAGGAATCTCCAGCATAAAGGATACCTGTCAGGATTATGGACTATTCTGTGTGTATTTTTGCCCCTGTGACCCGTCTCGTTCCTCCCCAATTATCCTGCCTTTAAAAGCCCTAGTCCTTTCAGTTCTTTTTGGTGGGGTCTACTTCTTGAATGTCCTCGGTTTTCCTGTGGATTATTAAAGACGGTGTTATTCAAGTACTCCTTGTTTCCTCGTTCCTTGCTCCCAGAGTGAATTGTGACAATACCTGACCTCACTATCTGTTGATCTGTTGTACTATTGTTCTTCATATTGTTCTTCAGAAATCCAGTTTGCTAAGCAGCTTTATCTGTGTTTACTAATGTAGATATTGTTGTGAAATTATACATTCAGCTGCACAGGGATACAAAAAAAAGTAAAATATATATATATATATATATATTATATACATATTACAGAGATCTTCTTGGAACTGCACAAACATGTTAGGGAGACATGTAGGGAGACTCCTCTGACTGATGATATTAGAACGATGCACAGTATTTGAAACATCACAATAGCAGAATGAAGATCAACTTGAGACTTGAGAGGAAAAAATCTTTCCCTTTGCTCTGTAATGTATCGACGGATAGATCCCTGTGCTGTGAGAACTCCCCCTTGAGGTCACTCAGTGTACACTGCAAAATAAAATATTTTCTTACTTGGCATCTTTGGCTTGTTTTCTAGTATAATTGTCTAAACATGCCTAAATCAAGGTGCATTTACTTGAGAAGCAAAATTACTTAATATATTATGTCTTTTTTTCTGAAAAATGTATCAAAGTTTTGTTAGTTTTCGATTAAAATAAGAAAAAATGGGGTAAGAAAAATAATCTTAATTCAAAGGATAAACAAGATTATTTTTCTTGCCCCATTGGCAGATATTTGTTCTTGTTTTAAGCACAAACTAACAACATTTTAATACATTTTTCAGAAAACAAGACTTATATTGTATATCTTGTCATTTTGCTTCTCTAGTAAATGCATCTTCATTCAAGAATGTTTAGATATTTATAGAAAACAAGATAAAAACACAAAAAATACAGTTTATAAATGCAGTATGGAACAAAAAGGACCCTTTTTGCATTTCACTTGTGAAAATTCAAGCTTTCTGCATCATTTTGTCACTTGCAACATTTCTTGCCAAGCGTAGACTGTTATTCATTTTTTAGGCGGGGTGCAACTGTCTTAAAACTATGCATGCATAGAAATTAAAGACACAATAAATGATTCTGATTTACACCAAAGGAAATCAAAGTGTTGTGTCTTAATGTTGCCCCAAGATTAGTGTAACAAATCCTCTGCAAATGCAAAATTCAAAATTAACCTTGAGAAATTCAGTGTTGTTATGTACATCTGGCTCTGCTTGTTTGGCTCCCACTCGCTGTTGAAAGAAATTGAAGGAATGACAAAAGCATTTTTCAAATTACAACCCTGGCCATTTACTATTTCACAGCACACTAGTCAAACTCTTGTCAACAAGTCTACATTTATTTTTATTTTTTTACTTTCTCCCTGCATTAAAAAGCATGCTACAGCCTTCTGAAAGTACAGAGGAAAGGAATGACCATAATTGCAGTTTGGGACAGCAGGGTAGTGCCAGCCTGGGACCTTTAATCTGCACATCTTCATTTGTCTCTCCCTGGACAGTGTGGTATATTTTGTTCTCATTTAACACGACATGACAACGGTAATTTTCATAATGACCAAAAATACCAGTTGCGTGCTGTCTGTTCTCTCGCTGTGCGCTCTCAATATCCACATACAGTAGCCCAAGATGTATTAATCATTGTAATGCCTTTATAACAGAGAGGAAATATGAGAGAGGAAATTTCCAGCTGGCGGCTGATCTGCCTGTCTGACTCACAGATACTTCATAAAGGCATTTAAGGTAAAGAATGTTGCTGATTGCACTTGCTTCCTGGCTGAATATGACAGATATACTGCAGTGCTTTTGTCTGTGCTGTGTAGACTGATTTATGTGATGTTTCTAATTGAGTTAAACAAAGTAGTAATCCCAGTTTATATGGTTTTTCTGTCTCCGTTGTCTCGGTCGCTATTTCTCACTCTCAGGTAGGCTGGGACTCCTGTTATTGTACTTGGAAAGGCTTGCAGCTCTAAGAAATGTGGATCACGTCGGGATAGAAATAGACCAGATCTCTCACACACACACACACACACACCATTGTGTGGTAATAATAATAAAGTCATCAAAACTATGAAGTAATACAACTGGAAAGATGTTTTTTTTCTCAACCAACTTGACAAGGTTTGTCCTTGGATGCGCTTTAAACAGTATTGCAGGATATTACTGAACTCTACTTAAAGAGAGGATGTTTTAATGACTATGTTTCTTAACAAACTTAAGTACACTTTTTACTAAAAAAAACAAACAAAATAATTGTAATAATGTCAAATGAAGTTTTAAAATGCATTTAATTGTATGTTATGCTTTTGTTGTGCTATAAAGTACACTTAGTTTGTTGTGTTGTGTACATGTAAATAGTTTTAAACTGTGGTGTTATTCAGTATTACGTTTAAATTATATATTTTAATAGTAGTAAACTGCGATTTCAAGTAATTGCAAATATATTTAAATACATGACATATTTCAAAGACAATAGATGTAATTATGAAATTGCATATAAAGATGTACTTATGTCATACTTAAGTGGGTCAAAAATGTATTATAAAGTTCAGCTAATTACATTTAATAATACAATATTTTTTTCATTAAATGTAATTCGAACTTTCACATTAGAAATTTGAACTACGATGCATTTCATTGCAAATAACATTCAATTAAGTGTCTGAAAACATAACATTCCGTTCGCGCCTAAGTATATTCTTTTAGATTAAGTATCCTTACTTATTTTAAATGTGTGTTAAAGTGTACTACTTTTTCACAAGGGTTATATTCTCAGGATTGCCACGTTAGAGCAAACCGTCCTCTACTATGGAGAGTTTTCCCATTCAGGTCAACTAAGCTACTTTTTACTGATTTTACTTTACTATCTACTCAGTTTTAAAAAATGCGAAATGTTTGTTTTGTAAAGGCGCATAAATTAATCTCACAAGCATTTAGAGCAAAAGGATTTAACATCATACATTTAGTCTTATCCAAATGTTTGGCTGGTAGTACATATCAAACTATTCTGAGCATGCAAAGAACACTATGTGCAGTCAACATCAAATGAGGCTAAAAAACACCTGCCTAACCTCTGGTCTTCTGTGATGTACTGTGTCTGCGTGCATGTGAATGTGGGTGTGCATTTTCTTCTATCTATTTACTCTCAGTTACACTTTACAGTTGTCTCTACTCAAATGCACCATCAAAGTAATCTGTCGAGGGCAGAGGTCAGGGGTATTGTTAGCCATGGAACACAATGGACTTCAAAGGGCAAAGATCCCATTGCTGGCCGTTGTTCTTTTAAGGTTGCAATCAAGAGAGAGGCTTGCACAGTAAATAAAGCAGCAGCGAGTGGCGTTTGCGTTCATGCATGTATGTGCTCAAGGTTCTGTCTGGCCCAAGGAGGTCAAAAGAGACTACCTTTGAATAATTAGACCCACTGACATCAAAGCAAAACAAGCTATAGTTTAGTCTGCTCAACCTCTGCAACACAGACACTAAGCAACAACAAAAAAGCGTGTCATCGTATTCCAGTCAGTTGTTGTTGTTGTTCTGGATGGCGAAACCCAAAACCATGTCAAACATAATGGAAAATATCTGAGGTTCTTTATTAACCAAGAACAGCTTTGACGTCTTTATTTATTTTAAAAGAAGAAAGAGAAAAGGGGGCGACATGGCGTGTCAACGGTCTTCTTTTGGAGAGCAGAGACGAAAAAGACAAATAACATAAAACAAAACCAGAACTCCCTAGCTCCATATGATCAATTAAACATCATTATCAGATAAATTTGGGTGTTTTATCAAAGATCAAAGAGTAGTAGGAAATGATCAAAGTGACAGCGTTTGTTTGAGCCGAAAGCCCCTTACTGCTACGGCAGCTCCTTCTCCTGTGTGATGCTGTCTGACTATAAGCTCCAATCAGCAAACAAAAGAAAAACAGTCAAAGGAGAGGCCGAGGCACGGACCCCTCAAAGGGAACACGGCCCTTTCATTCTTTCATTGTTTGTGTGTGTAATCCTGAATGTAATATACAGCCGACTGAAGTGATGACTTTGTTAAATAAACATTTGGTTTGTTGCATTAATCAATTTCATATGATTTGGCGATAAAATTAAACGGCGAAGCTGAACTATGAGGATGCTGATGAACCTCAACAGACGCATCTATCTTTGGGACCAGCCAAATGAATTTCAAACATCTCCTTTATTGTATACCATGAAAAGTCCACATGGCTCCAATATGACTACAGAGCCTCAAAGCATAGAGTCAAAGTGTAACATTCCTAACTACAAGAAGAGAGCCGTAGTAGATGTCCTTTAAGTCTTCACATATCCCTGCTCTGAGGTTGCTCTTTCATAGGTCTGGAGATGTAATTCAGTTCATATTTGGTTTATTAATGTATCTAAAAGTATGTTTCTCCTAAAATTCTTTCAAATGGACACAAATGCTAAAATTGTTCTTTTGTTCTTCGCTTAGGTATTAAGTTCAAAATACCTGAGCAGCAATGCTGTTAGCAAACCTCTCGACACTGTCCATGCTGCTGGGAGTGACGTTTAGATGAATATGCAAATGTGCTGCATGCTTTCCTCTCAATAACAAAATAAATGGTCACACTTTCTTTTAAGGCCCAATTCTCACTATTAACTAACTATTAACTACATCTTTTGGCCCAATAAAGTCCTAATTTGCTGCTTATTAATTGTTAGTAAGGTAGTTGTTAAGTTTAGGTATGGAGCAGGATTAAGGGAACTACAATATGGTCATCCAGATTAAGGCATTAATATGTGCTTTTTTAAGTACTAATAAACAGCCAATATGCTAGTAATATGCATGCTAGATAATAGTGAG
Organism: Sinocyclocheilus anshuiensis; assembly: GCF_001515605.1. Classification (NCBI taxonomy): domain Eukaryota; kingdom Metazoa; phylum Chordata; class Actinopteri; order Cypriniformes; family Cyprinidae; genus Sinocyclocheilus; species Sinocyclocheilus anshuiensis. Next base: position 95,814 of record NW_015554247.1, on the reverse strand, counting down.
AATTGGGCCTTAAAATAATACACATACAACAAACATGACAGTGGTGAGGACACTGCCGTTAAAGCATCTTGTCATAGTGATATGGATGTTTGCACAAGCTCTGCAATTTGGCTCTCCAGTCAAGTCACGTCACATTTATTAATACAGTACTTTTCACAATAGACTTCTTTAAAGCGAGCATCTTTACAGTATTACACATGAAAAACAGAGTCAGTGTTGCTTTTACAACTTCAACCTCAATACTAAAAATCAGCTCTCCATTTTTTTTTTTTTACTTGCATCTTGCGTTTACTTGCGTATTTACTTGCGTCTGACCTTGACAGACTGAACAGAGAAAATCAGCCCGAGATTTACACCTTTTATGTAATCGTCACAGACCAAAAGTAGTTTGAAGGTTTTAGCTGTCAAGCTGTTTCTCCCGAAACTCCCAAAACAAACTCCAAACCAACTTTGCTTTGGTCTGATTTTGTCAGAGTATTTCAAGGCCAAAACACACTTTACCTGAACACAGCGTGCAATCTGGTTGAACGTACCTGGCGGTACAAACCTCAATACTCAAGGGGGCAATAGAGTTACATTTAGACAGCTTTTACATGAAACCAGGTATGTTATTATTCAGTTGTTCTATACATATTGACTTTACATATCAAACATATTTACGAACCTGCTCAGCATGATTCTCTTCAAACTCAGCATGATGGCTCTGTCATGACAGTAGTTATCCTGAAAGAGAAAACTGACCACAAAAGAAGAAATGTATTAATTCATCAAATCAGACTGAAGTGTCTGAAACAGTTCGCGGCTCGAGCCAGCACAGATTTACAAGTTATTTAATCAAAACTCAGTTTTGGACATGCATGACAGTTACTTTGACTCAAAATGATCCATTATGCAGAAGTATATGATCATGCCATTTTTTTCCAGCTCATTCAGCGCTCCAGTTACTCCAACAGCACACTTAACTGAGAACAGAAAAGTCTAAAGCATTAAATATTCAAACGAATTGGAAATGTAACTGTGATCCAATTGCAGATGTTTCAAGTGAACAGCAGTACACTGATAACGGTTCTCTCTCCAATCATGATGAGTCAGTTACTGGGTACAACAGTTCTCAAATCACCAGTACACTGAACTGAGGAAACAGTTTAAAGGAACACTACACTATGTTTGAAAATAGGCTCATTTTCCAATTCCTCTAGAGTTAAACAGTTGAGTTTTACCGTTTTCGAATCCATTCAGCCGATCTCCGGGTCTGGCGGTAGCACTTTTAGCTTAGCTTAGCATAGATCATTGAATCTGATTAGACCGTTAGCATCTCACTCAAAAATGACCAAATAGTTTCTATATGTTTCCTATTTAAATCTTGACTCTTCTATAGTTACATCGTGTATTAAGACCGACGGAAAATGAAAAGTTGCGAACTTTGCGAGCAAAGTTCCTTGATTATTACGCCGGAATGAGAGTATAGTTCCTAGCCATATCGGCCTAGAAAATCACAACTTTTCATTTTCCGTCGGTCTTAATACACGATGTAACTATAGAAGAGTCAAGTTTTAAATAGGAAAAATATCAAAACTCTTTGGTCATTTTTGAGCGAGATGCTAACGGTCTAATCAGATTCAATGATCTATGCTAAGCTACAGCTAAAAGTGCTACCGCCAGACCCGGAGATCGGCTGAATGGATTCGAAAACGGTAAAACTCAACTGTTTAACTCTAGGGGAGTTGGAAAATGAGCCTATTTTCAAAAATAGTGGAGTGTTCCTTTAAACACGGACATCTCTGCGGAGAACTGAAGTGCTGCTGATACGAGTATGCTTGAACCAAGTAGCTGACATGAATATGGGTTCGAAATGAAAGCTTTTCGTGGTTTCTCATGGTTTTTTAAAAAGGTGAGTTGTTTAAGAATATTCACTTTATTTACTTTAGACATGTAAAACATCCACGTTTCACATCATGATTGCGTGCTTTAATAATAGAATTGCACAAACATGACATCATTGCGTGATTATGCAAACAAATTGATGATTATTTGAACCAGTTCATTGAAACAAACTGTCAGAAAGAAACACCGGACATTCTTAATATTCTTCCACCGGAAAGAATCAGACTTCTTATCACTACTAGGAAAAACAATTTGTGATTTTTCTTTCTAATGAGCTTATTCGAATATTTCACATGAGGATTACTTTAGTATTAGGTTATAGCAGTGGAACTTGCTGAAAGCAGCTTGATTTTTTGCGATGCATGTACAAAAACAAAGTCACTCTTATTCCGTTAGCACATGCAAGTGGAAAATAAATTTAGAGGCTTTGATGAATTTCAACAGAGACGTTTTGCACTGATGTCCAATAGCACATTCCAGCTATCAAAGGCTCAAACCACAGACCTTTTCAAGCCTGTGTTTTTTGCCACTTGAAACTCTAAATGCTTGGCAACGGCATTAAAAAGGCCTTCTTCAGTTTGCTGGCAGCAAGGAAAAAAGTTTGCATTGATGTTATGTTTGAGCAAGGGTGTGGGTGAGTGCAAGAGCGTCTGCAGTCTGCAGAGTCCTTCAGCATACTTGAGAATTACAGCTGACCTACAGTCTTCCGGCTGACACCTTCAGTTTGCTGGCAGCAAGGAAAAAAGTTTGCATTGATGTTATGTTTGAGCAAGGGTGTGGGTGAGTGCAAGAGCGTCTGCATGGGAACTACAGGGTGGTCAGTCAAGTGTGCCAGACTTATAGTATGTTTTCTCTTTAAAGTCCTTCAGCATACTTGAGAATTACAGCTGACCTACAGTCTTCCGGCTGACATTGGACCTTCCCATCTAGAAGTGGATGTTGCGATGAGGTTGGGACCTGGGTCTTGGCTGCAGCTTGTTCAGAGACTCGTGTCGACTGGTTCTCCTGATCTGTGGCCATTTCCTATGAAGGTCTCAAAGATGTTCAGCTGGTTTCTTTGCAGTTATGTTATCTTCTTACATTATGAGGATGTTGCAACCCAGGCTCATTGGAAATACGTGATTCTGGCTACATTTCTGCAAAACTGTAAAAATGTTCCTGTACATACATTTCACTGCAGTTTACAGCTGAAATGAACATTCGTAGCAGTAAACTACTAACAGTTTTTGTTCCTTTCACACAAATTCTGATTATAGTAGTAGATTATCGATTAATAAAAACATATTTTCACAAATACTAAACACTTTTACCCTACTGCATGATTTGTAAATGAATACAGTTTGACTTTTGCATCACACAACCAGCTCCATCTGGCTTTTCTAGCATGGTAAACTTACTCATTAGCTCACCTGGTACAGCATTGTCTTAATCATTACATCACCAATAATGTTTCTTATATTTAGTCTAAACTTATTTGTTGTGTTATGTAATATCAGAGCTCAATTCATAGCTCAATGCAGTTTTAAGAGAATCTTGCTAGTTATTGTTAAAATGCTAACCACTTGCTCCCTAGATGATAACAACACAAGATTTAAAGGCACCGACATTTGAAGGCATTTTATCTCTAACCTATTAGAGCAATCCAAAGTTCTGTCATGAAACTCTAGATGGCGCAGGCCGATATGTTCTCAATCTGACATAATGACATAATTATTCACATGGCGCAGCTTATTGGTTTCATTTTGTACCAGCAGCCAATGAGCTTGCTGCTCAACATTCAAATACTTGGCTAGTGTTTGCTGTAGTAGTGGCAGCGCGCTTCAGAAACTCTCCACATCCCCAGCTCCACCTGTATAGATCTGCTACGGTGTAATGTCATGTGTGCTATGGGGTTATTTCGTATATGTTACAGTATATGTGCAGCAGCAGTATTTGCTACATTCTCATAGCAACATGACTGTGGATGTATTGGCAGTAGAAAGTCTCGGTACTTGCTCTCAAGCAGCCCAGACACCAAACACATTAACATTGCCATGTATATTAACATGCTAATCTCTCCAAGTGTTGTCATGAAAGAACTTAAATGTATTTGTATTGCAGTAAAGCTAAATTTTAGATTAACACTGCATGCTTGCAATGTGTTGGCTAGGCTTTTGCATATGAGTTTACATACTTGCATTGAGTATATTTCTGGATTCTCACACAGCATTCTGGGACTGTTCTGAACCAGGGAAAAGGTAAAGCTTAATTATAGGGAACTGCACAAGCTTCCTACTCACGTTCCTCTTAGTTCAAACAGAATACGAACCAGAGAAAAACAATATTACATCTTTCACTTTGTGCCTAAGCCTGATAAAACCCTTTTTTTGAGAGAGGCTTTGACCTGTTTCTCTTCTCATATAAAAACAAAAGCAGAGTGTGTGCTGACAGCTGCAGCTCCCACTCCCCATAGAGAGCCGACGGAAAGCTTTGAAGAACTTGACCTTATGGAACAATAAAACGCCATCATCAAACACTCTTCTAAGACAGGCCACTGACCCCAAGAACCAAACGCCTGCTTGAGAGTTCAGCACGTGTGTGTGTTCTTGCTTTTGAGCACACTGTTCCATCGGTTGTATTGGTAAGTTTGCTGGGTGCACTTGCAAGAGGATCCACTTTGATCTACAAAATCACAAAACATATTCTTACAATGGAAATATGTGTCTGTTGAAAGAAACATGCTTTATCAGTATGTGAAATTGAAATGTTCACTTCTGTTGAACATCTCTAGACAACCGATGCATTATATGCATTATGTGAAAGCTATGAATGGAGTATGGATCATTTACCATAATCCATAATTGCGTTTACTTCACGTAGCTTTAAAATAATTTATATGTACTCCTAAAAGTTTACAACATGAACTTTTTGCAGATGTACAGTCTTTCTCTTCTTGGAAAATGGACACAAAAATATTGATGGCTGATCTTACACTCACAGGTGAAAACATAAAATCATTTTACTGCTGCATCAACAGGGTAAACATATTTGACTTATTTAGTTATTTCAAATGCATGTTTAATTTAGAGCAATGTTATTTTAGTATCATTGAGATATTATTATTATTAATATTATTTTGAATTATATTTTAATTTTGTATTTTCTGTTTTCATGTTAATTTTAGTTCAATTTTTAAATAAGTTTAGTTGTTTTGAGCTATTCATTATATTTTGAGTTATATTCGTTTCTATATCTATACAAGCCAGTCCAGTCCACAGTTTCAACCTACACTTTGTCAAAGATGTACCATTTACCATGATTCACCATTAAGTGTATAGTTCTAAAAGCCACATATGCTATGTGGAGTAATGACATGGATTAAAAGTGATTAGTGCAAAAAGATAATAATAAATAAGTGTGTCCTTGCTTATAAATGAGGTTTAAGAATGAGAGATCTTAAAGGAATAGTTTGGATTAAATACAAGTTCTAAAATCAAATAAAGTAAACAAGCAAAGTTTTGTTTAAAATACACTGAGTTTTTCATTGTGCAGTCCTCCAAGTGACGTTGGTCTGCATTATGATAGGGAAGATCTGTCCATTTTAAGGGCATTTAGAATGGAAACACATTGACTGGCCATCCAAGCTTTAAAATAAATGTTGTAATGATTTTGTAAGTTTGATTTTTTTCAACCGATGTGTGTAATCAAATCAAGTGAGCTAACTTCTGTGATGTACTTCATTCATGTTGATCCTTTAGTTTGTTTAGCATTTGTAAGATAACTAAATGTCACAGTGGGTTATGTGTATTTCATATTAAGGGTATAATGTATAGTGTGCATAATATTCAAAAATATGTTCACGCTGAAGATAAAAAATTATAATACATTTTTTGGTTATAAAATAGAAACAAACCTACTAGTGCATACTTAATTAAAAAAAAATATTGGAAAAGTCTTTTAAATGGTGATTTTTAAAATTTTGCTTTTGTAATTATTATGCATGCATTGCTTACGAGATTATATAATTAACTTCTTAATAATTAACAAATGAAGGCATAAACGTTAAATAAAAATGACCTGAATATAACCTGATATTCACTTCAAGTTAAGTCACATTTATTTTTATAGCGCTCTAAAAAACCCAGATTGTTTCAAAGCAGCTTCATATTAATAAACAGGAAAATAACAAAGCAGCTCTACAGAAGACAATAGTGTCATTATTCAGCTCAGTTTAGTTGAATGTTGATTCAATTCAGTTCAATAACAATGGCATTGGTGCAAAGTTAAAGTTATTATACAGCTCAATTCAGTTTTGATAATTTTACTGAATATTAAAGGTGCATTAAAAATTGCAATTGATGCAATTTCAAGTTTTCCTTTCTCTTTGGAGTGTTACATTTACAACAGTGTTCCAGAACAGTTCAACCCAAATATTCAGATGTGTGCAGCACATTTTATGGAGGACTGTTTCCTGATCCTGCAGAGTAACGTTAGCCTACAAATGCGTCTGTGCACAAAGGCTGTTTCTATAAAGTGGGGTAGTTCCAACTTTTCAAGGACAGTCTGGGGCTTCTGACTGACAGCCTTTAAGTACATTTTTTATATTGAAAGAATTTGCCACTGATGATTCAAACACGAGTTTTGGGCAGTGTAGAGTAGCGCTTGTTGTTTGTCATTTCTCCGATCACAAATGCAGACATGGTTTTATGTTTACACGGCGCGATGCAACGCAACGCGTAAAAAGACGGTATAAGTCATTATAATCAGTAATTATGTCCCCACTGGATGCCACAAATGCCTCGTTTATAATAGGTTTTATTGGTTTTGTCTCGTAGCGCCGGGACACAGCCTCACAGTATGGTAAGGGGCGTAACATTTCCGTCACATGCTGGAGGTATTCAGCCAATCACAGCACACCTCGCTTTTCAGAACGATGAGCTTTGTAAAAATCGGCGCGTTTCAGAAAGGCGGGGCATAGAGGAAAAACAGTAATGTACATTATGGGAAAAATTGTTTTTTGAACCTTAAACCGCATAAATACATTGCATTACACCAAATACACAACATAATGTTCTTTTTAGCAACATCATATGACCCCGTTAAACCCCAAATTAGCAAGCAACAGACTTACCCTTGCACATTCATTCATTTTAACTAGACTGTGATCTTTCCTGACAGATGTGTTTGCCTCAACTTTTTTCACTCACAGTGTTGGCGTAGTTACTGTGTTTTGCTTCTTTATGGTCAAATATAATCTCTAAAAGTGGATTCTACCAGGTGGCTTCTCCCATTCAACATTTTAGCAGTCCAGCAGGCGTGGCCTCACTCCACATGTTCATTTTTGCTTTCCACTCATAGAAATGCGTTGATAGTATAGATTTGAGGTCAGGGACGGGGCAAAGGTCAAGCTCCTGCTGTTGACATGAAAGCCGGTATAAGCACACCTTGTTCTTTGTCTCTGTCGATCGCTTCTAAGAACAGCTGTATCTTCACAATCTGGGGATCATTGGGACAAAACAAAAACGCCATGTGTTAATTACCTTTGAAGGTGTAATGATTTCAGTGCTAGGAAGATCCTTCATCTGGTTTCGGATGTAGGACTGAGAGCTGTGTTTTCATGTCTGGTTACAGTTTGACTTCTTTTATACCTGCCTGATGTGCACATAGCCTGTGGGAAAATGGCTTAAATGCCTTCTGCACCAAAGCATGTTTAGATTATGTTTCTGACAAACAGAAGTGATTCATTGTTTTTCATATAAATCAGCATAGCCTATTTCAAAACCCTATTACACTGCATGACCACCATATTTTATATTCATAAAGTGGGGGCATATTTTATATAAATAATATGGTGTTCAATAAAAAATTAAACTAATGAAAATATTTCCGTTGCATTCTTTTGTAATGTAATGCTTTTCTGTTTGTTCTATTACAAATTATATTATTATCATCATAGCAATTTGAGTGAATGCTTAATAGATAAATGTAAATTCAGGATTTAGTATTTTGTATGTCTCTCTATTGCTTGACAACATCACTCCATCTAACATTAGGTTTGTGTAAAGCCTGATTATCATGTTCTCAAGCATCATTAAAAAATGATCCAAAGAGCAACTTGAGTTCACATAGTGTCACAAAAGAGTCACAATTTGATTACATTTGACCCAGGTGTCCTATATAAATTGTAGATCCTTAAATGTTTCTTCATCATCTGTCAATGTTTCTTCAATCACTTTTTAAAATAACATGTTAATACCAGAGGCTGCTGACTGAATGCATCAGGTACAGCCATGCTGACCAATAGTATGACTTTATAGTAGTATAGTATGTAATATATAGTATGAAAATGAGTTTGATATTACTTCTACAACATTTCAATAAACAAGAAGTTCCAGTTTTTACACATATTGCCAGTTGCTTTGTCTACTTTTGCTACGCTAACAAAAGCAGTTTCAAACAAACACACTGATGTTTCATATCACTCGTTTCTCATGCGATACTTCAAAATGCGCATTAAAATAGGGTGATGGAAACATAGCTAATGACAATCACTTGTTGTCACCTTCTGGCATGGTGATGTGACCTGCAGAAAGCGTCACTGACACAGTTTGTCTGGAACAAATTAATGATGCAAACAGTCAAATGTTCCATATCAGCACTCTTGTAACGACACTCAGCCAATCAGACTCAGGGACTGACGGTATAAATATATTTACAGTGCACAAGATTTGTGAACAAGTGCATTTGGACTTGTTCTAGTGTGTGTGACATGACACATGACATGCAAACTATATTGGGGGGTTTGCTAAAACAAGTTTCATGTACAGTCTCAATGCCTGTTTGTGAATTGCATGTGTGTAAGTCTTTAATTTTTACATTTTAAATGTGTGCTTGAGTGATGTATCTATGTGTGTGAGTGTACCTGATGCGCATGTCTCCTCATGTCTGGGTAAACGGCTCATCAAACTTTTAATGGTAGAATAATCCTTAGTAATTTTTTAAACAGTTCATACCTTGTCTACAATGAAAACTAGCAGTGCATGGCGACAATACTATACCACTCCAATTCATTAAACAAGAATCAATACACCCATTATCAATCAATGAACAAGCTTCAGAATCAAGACTAAGGATTTATTCAGCTAAAATAAATTCAATAATTTGAAATAATCAATAAAAGCACACATTTGCAAATAAGCAAATGATCACAGTTTGAAACATTGTTAAGATCTCCTTTGAAACTGTGCTGAAAATTAAGGAGACACATTTGAGATTACTGGCATGAGAAAGATCTGTAAAGCAAGAGACTATCCATTTAATTTCATTGCTATGAAAAAGATATTTCAAAAAGTTCTCGTTAGTGATTTTTCTTTCATATGAGAGCAACGAGTTCAGGAGAAAGGACATAATACCAAGACTCCAAACAGATGATTTTCTGATTTTTTTGCAGAGCGATGCCATGCCAAGATGAGAACGCTGATGAATAAAGAGTAACATCAACTAAGCGCTCAGATGTGCATGTTCTACCAAAGACAAAAACAGAGATGCTTATTCCAGGAACCTAAAAGTACATTCCAAGTGCTGGAAACATGGATGGAAAGTAATCAGGCTGTGGAATGATGTCATCTTGATGAAAGACACATCATCAGGGAGCTGGTTGGAACTGGCACGGTTTGGCGCAAACTGAGCTACATCATACTATAGCACAACATCAAAGCAGGTGCCAGACTCTTAGAAAGGCCTGATATGTGCCAGCAGCAGTTATGACTATGACATCTCACTGGCACAGGACGATAGAGGAGATATACAAATGCTGTGTATTTTGTAGCACTGAGAAAACATTGTGAAATTTCACATGGAGACCGAATCTATGACTTAGGGGGAAAATACTTATACGGAATGTCTATTTTGTCAAAGGTTATTTACACTAACTGCACCCACCAAACCAGTCCAACAGCTGGCAGAGTGCCATAAGAATGTAAGGACACTTTCACTTTTGATGCAACTGACCCAAGTTTAAATTCATCTTTTCGCCTCTTCTATTGCTATCTCACATCAGCTCAGGGAGGTGTATTATTTATTTATTTATTTTTAATAAAAATGAAGACAATATTTGAAAAGTGGAAATAAACAGCCTAACAGTTATTTAATAGCACACTTTCCACCGGAAGGACAATACAATTTTGGTCAGACCTTGTTGCGACTTTACAAAGTTATACATGTACTCATCTGTATTTTGTTTTGGTCATGAGTTTTATCTTTTCTGTCACATAATTTATATTCTTTATGTAATTTTATATATTTATTTATACTTATCTCTTTTTTAATCTCCTTATCTTATGACTCTGAGCGGATCTTGGGCTTTATTGTTATCTTTTAAAATGTGTTATAAATAAAGAATAAAAAAATAGCATACACTCTAAAAAATGCTGGGTTAAATACAACCCAGTGCTGGGTAAAATAGGGACAAACCCAGCAACTGGGTTGTTTTGACCCAGCGGTTGGGTTACTACCCAGAAGGTTGGGTTAAACATTTAACCCAACCACTGCGTCAAAACAGCCCAATTGCTGGGTTTGTCCCTATTTTACCCAGCACTGGGTTGTATTTAACCCAGCATTTTTTAGAGTGTACTTTGAATGCGACACGTGAAGCTTATTATGCAAATAGTATCTGCCAGTAGTATTGAATAACATCTAGGTAACACTATTTACACTTTTTGTAATTTATCACTATTTGCACTTAGTGTAAATAGCATCTAATTCTATTTGCGCTTAGTGCGAATGAGCCTCTTCTATGTACACTCTAAAAAATGCTGGGTTAAATACAACCCAGTGCTGGGTAAAATATGGACAAACCCAGCAATTGGGTTGTTTTGACCCAGCGGTTGGGTTACTACCCAGAAGGTTGGGTTAAACATTTAACCCAACCGCTGGGTCAAAACAGCCCA
>NW_015554247.1:82922-84048 GCF_001515605.1 Sinocyclocheilus anshuiensis | reverse complement strand
CCTCCCAAGTTGCTGGGTTTGTCCATATTTTACCCAGCACTGGGTTGTATTTAACCCAGCGTTTTTTAGAGTGTATATAACATTTTCCAATGAAAATGTAAGAGGTGCTTGCTTATGTATATGTTGCTGCCACGACAGTATAGTACTGAAATAGTTGCTATGTGCTTGTTAAAGTGTTCTGCATGTTTTAAGCATGTTGCTCTGTGGTTGCTATGGTGCTCTGGGAGGTTGCTAGGTGGCTAAACAAACAAGCCCACCCCCAAGTCTCTTCGATATTCCGGTCTCTAGATCTCTCAGATTTTTTTAGCTATTTTATTACACAATAGCCATGTAATATTTGACTTAGCAAACACTAATTAGATGTTTTCTCAGATTAAATAAAATACATTAGGCATAAATCAGTAGATGTTTTCAGTTGATAAAAGCTTTTCCTTTAGAATTCAGTACAGTCCTTCTGGAGACTGGTCAGCGTCAGATGAGAGTGGCAGATGGACGGCAATGCCAATCAATACACCTGAAGCTAATATTTACTTTCCACCCTCTTCTTATTTCCACCTATGGGAGGTCAAAAGTGTGACACTTCTGTCGGGGCTCAGCTGAGTCATTTCAAAGGGATCATCACTTCACAGACAGATACACGGAGAAACACGTGCAGGCCAACCAAAACACTCTTCGTTGGAAAATACAGTAGAGTGCAGTACTGGTTTTGCAGCACAGGAGCACATTTGATGTGGTTTTACTTAGATATGTCAGAAAATAGCGGGCTTCTGCGAAAAAATCACTAATGCAAACAGACGAATGGTTAAATAAAAACAGGATTTGATCTGCCGCTTTAAAGATTCCTCTGCCTGTTTATCCACCCTAGACTTAGATCAACCAAGTGTGATTTCATTTCTAAATACCCACATCCACACAAACAAATGATCCAATATTACCCATACAAACAAATTAGTCATCTCCCATTTGAACTAGTATACAAGCTGTCAACTTTACTCCCATAATCTCTCTATTGGCGCTTTTCCACTGCGTGGTACGACTCGGCTCGGTACGGCTCAGTACGGTACGGCACGGCTCGGTTCGGCTCGGTTTGCGTTTCCACTGCAGTTTAGTATCGCTTTAGAGTGGG
>NW_015554247.1:80506-82633 GCF_001515605.1 Sinocyclocheilus anshuiensis | reverse complement strand
AAAGTGACCCTGCGCGAGCCGTACCGTGCCGTACCATGCAGTGGAAAAGCGCCATATGTCAGGGTACGTGAAAGGAAAGCTGCACAGCCTTGAAGTAGTTAGTCTTTCTTCATGAAATGGTGCATCATCTGCAACCAATAGAGACACTCTGGTTACGAAAGGAGAGTCTGTTTGACAGATGTCTCCTGCTTGTCTACTGAAGTCCACTTCTTAGATGGCACCTCATGACTTATGTTCATGGTCAAGGTCGTTTACTGATTCAATGGAGTGCACGCAAAACATAAAACACTGAGCACACCAAATTGATCTGAATAAAAATGTTGTTTGTTTGCTTTTATGACGTTCGTATATTATCTGATGCTCTGAAATGCGACTGCAGGATTTTTCATTAGGATTTTATACCACGTTGCTGATTAGGACTCTTCAGGCTTCACTGGATTATCATACCCATGCTCCTTTGTAGATTAATACCATCAAATGCAGAGTCAAATTCAAGTGTGACTCCAACGACACCCTGAGATTCAATCATGCACGCTTAACCCTGAAACCATATAGCAAGTCGTTATACTTGAACTCAAGCCGCCCCCAAAATTGGGTGTCACTTTAAAAGAAAACTTCTTGGTGAATTACAAAGGTTTTATAGATGGCGATCTCGGCTTTGTTCTTGGAATGAGGACTTCCACCTGTTTCTGATGATGGGAGCTGGAGCCTGTCCCTTTTAAGAGCTTGATCCTTCTTGATCTCTTTGATGTAACGTGACCTAACAGTTCCAGCGAGAAGAATTTGATGATTGCGGATGGGCTCTTTTAACTAGCTGCGTAGGAGATATGAGAATTGAGCAAAATGGAAGGATGGATAAAACTGGGTTCGAAAAACTGAAGAAGAGCGATAAAGGCAACATGAAACAGCAGTTGCAACCCATTTTACTTCAGTAATCTGACGGTTTTCAACAAGTGAAATGAAATAAGATATTTAATGAGAAAACAAAATGTAGAATGAGGACTCTTTTTTTCCCATTGGAGATTGATTAGTTTGTGAAAAGTGGGCATCACATACAAGAATGGTGCCAGGTGGTAAAATGGGTTAAATGTAAGAGTAATTTGTGCAGGAGGTTTGACGGATTAAACAGCCTCTACTGGTAGATGTTGTAACTACAAGTTACTAAAACTAAAAGAATTGAGAGAAATCTCAATTTCGAGAAATTGATCCTTATGACTGGTTTTGTGGTCCATGGTCACATATCTAGGTGTACGTCAAAGAGCACCTCTGAGTAGTACAATGGCGAGTCACTGCAAAGATTTGTTCATTCCTGTGATGAGTAACTCCAGCAATGCTATCCCTAATGTCATGCTGCCATGTGTGACAGGGGCCCCCTTGAGAAGGTGCAGCAGAAGTAAAGTTCCATCTGTGAGTGATTTAATGGCTACAGTTCCAAAGATGACGTGTAATAAAATGGTAGGTATGGGTGGCTAGACTCAATTAGGGACAAACCCTTTCCCTCCGAGTCCACCACATGCCCTAATCTATATAAACATCTGCTTGAAGTTCCCCAATGAAGACCATCAGTCCTGCTGGTGTGACCTCATGTGGACAGATCCCGCCACCTCATGCTATTGCTATAGCTCAACATGAAGAACTATGTGATGGGTACAGTACAACCCCCTCACTTTTCTGTACTTTCCCACAACTGAATTTTTAAAAGATAGCTCACCCAAAAATGGAAACTGTGTCATCGTTTACTCACCCTGTGTTATTCAAAACCCTCCTGACACAAATTCTTAAGACTGTGCTGCTCTCGTTTCCCCATTCAAGAGACCTTAGTCAGGTTAGACGCCATGTCGAATTTTATGTGGATGAAAACGAGGCTTTGAGGGACAGACTAAAAGTCTTTGCAATAGCGTGCACTGTATAAAGGTTCTAGATCACTTAATTTTCAAAACAGTTTAATGGAGTGTTTGTCTACTTATTTATTTATTCCAGAAAGACATTTCACCAGCTGAACATCTGGCATGTTGTTAAACAAAAGTAGAATACATTGAACACCCTGTATTTGCCAGCAGCCATATCACCCTGTAGCCCAAGACTGGTTGCCCACTGAAGCTAAGCAGGGTTGAGCCTGGTCAGTAC
>NW_015554247.1:77332-80083 GCF_001515605.1 Sinocyclocheilus anshuiensis | reverse complement strand
CATCATCCAGGTGGATGCTGCACACTGGTGGTGGTTGAGGAGATTCCCCCCTTCTATGTAAAGTGCTTTGAGTGCCCGGAAAAACGCTATATAAATGTAAGGAATTACTATTATTAATTATTATTTCTGTCCCTCACAGTCTTGTTTTCATTCCTATCAAAAATTAAATATGACTCTACCCTGACTAAAGTCTATTATAATAAATAGAGAATGTAACTCTCAAGCTTTAGAAAGGATGCAAAGAGCTAAAAACGTAGCGCAAACAAGTTGTATGCCAGTGGCTTCACCTTTTTGACTCCAAGACCTCCGTTGTAAACATGTTCAAAACCCTATATGTCAGGGTTCTGTCACTTCGGTCTAGTGTAATTCATGGTTTTGTGACAGAGCCCTGACACTCCCGTCATGTCATTGTTTTCATGTGAGCGTGCGGCTTCGAGAGTGCTCGAGCCGTGCGCTCTCGTCTGCGTGTACTGTTTCATGTTGGAGCGTGGTGTTCAGATCCCGACACTCATGTCTTGTTGAGTTTCGGTTTCGTGTCAGGGTCCGGACACTCGCGCTCCATGTTCTGTCTGGTTGTGTGAGCGTGCGGTCTCGAGTTCGCTCGGCCGTGCGCTCTTCTGTCCACGTGTTTTGTGTAGCACGTGGTTTGTGTTCAGCCGCGTGCTTTTCTTTTTGTCTTGTGTGAACACGTGGCTTATGAGTTTTCTCATTAGCTGCGTGTTCATGTCTTTTTGTTCAAGCACATGGCTTGTGATTGTTTTGCTGGCCATGTGCTTGTGTTTTTGTTTTGTGTGAGCACATTGCTTTTGTCTTTGTTTCCTGTGTGCCATGTGCTCTCATGTCAATTGTCTTGACCCCACCCATCTTGTTACCTGATTATTGGTTAATTTGCCCCACATGTGTTCCCTCGTTACCCTCCTCATTTGCTCTCCATTTATTCTCCTTGTGTTTGCAGTCCTGGGTGAGTTTGTCACTGTATCACCATTGAATGTATCCTGTCGCGTCGTGTTGCATCCCTGCCTTGCCAGCCTGTTTTTCCCCCACGGGGTAGTTTTTGTTGTTTGTTTTGTTTTATTTTATTAATAAAAGCCCATTCCTGCACTATTGAGTCCTCGCCTCATCCCTTCATCCCCAACCCTGACACTATAGCCCTGGTTTTGTTTTTATTTTTTACTCACAATTTTTATCCGGTAAAATAGAGCTTGGCATAATTGGTAAAAAGTATATTTATTAGAAAAATGCTATTAGAAATATAATGATTTTGAATTTTATTTTTTATTTTATTCTGAAGAACTCTTTATTTTAAACTCCCAAATGCAGGGTAAATAAATGTTTTTTTTGTGAACATATCCTGTAATATTCTAAAGAAACATCAGTTTGGATATGTTTATGATTCTATTCCTATAATATTCAATTTAAGGTTTAGAAAACATGCTTATTCAGCTCTGCTTATTCCCTCTCTATAGACTGCATACATAAAATATTTGCACCATTTTTATTTATTTATGTGTTTCTACTAGCATGTGAATGCTAGAAGAGAATAAGCACAACTATTAAACAATATTCCCTGATCATGTACAAAATTTAAAATGCCAAAATCACAGCATGATGGTTACCTCAATACTTGGGTAATCACATCATGATGGTTATTTCAATTCAAATGCACATGAGCCTCTAAGTGTTTTTTTTACCACTATTGGCAGCATAAATTGACAGCATACATTCTGTTTATATTGTGGAATCTGCAAGCAAATCTCTTTCTTTATTTCATATTTAGATAGATAGATAGATAGATAGATAGATAGATACATTTTAGAGCTTGAAATCAGTTCTTCTCAAGTTCGCACAGGTGTACTGGCGTAACCACAGGTGTAGAGAATCACATTAATTATCAACAGGATCCACTAACAATTACGCATGTCCAAATACTTTATATATATCATTATCAAATGAATGCAATTTTGTTGGTCCTGTATCCGTCTGAATAGAGAGTGTTTAGCATCTGAACAAAGAAGGACTCACGGTAAATGACGGAATGAATCGACGCCAATGGGTGAGTTCCCCCGTTTCCACGGCACTGCATGCATAAAAGTGAGAGCAGTGGTCTGAAACAACAGGCTTGTGTCAAGTTAAGTGTCGCGTTAACATCAGCCACTTGACACCCTTTTATCTCGCTGCTCAATGGCCGATTAATGGCCGAAGCAGGAATCCAGAGAACCCCATTACATTAATGCGATGTGTGAAACACTTTAATGAAGACATCATTGTAAAGAGGGAGAGAAAGGTAGCGAGTGAATACAATATAGCCTCATTAAAATAAGCAAGATGAAGCTTTAAGCTGTGGTGACGAAAAGTGAATTTGTTTGACTGACAACTGACCGACTTTACTCGCAAGGAAACATTTAATTTAGCCACAAAAAGGAGCATTCGTGTAAGATGCGGGCTTCCCTTCTGACTCCAAATCCTATACAGCAGAGGGAAAGTCTGGAAGGGGCTTCATTTTCCTTCAAAACAAAATATCAATTTAGGCACCAAATAATAAATGAGAAAATATAAGTTATAAATAAACAATATAATTACAAAATTATAACCGGTGTTGGGGAAAGTTACTTTTAAAAGTAATGCATTACAATATTGCGCTACTCCATAAAAAAGTAACTAATTACGTTACTTAGTTACTTTGTATGGAATGGAATGCGTTACGTTACTTTTGCATTACTTTTTAAATATGAGCAGGGCTTGATTGTTTTT
>NW_015554247.1:75349-77055 GCF_001515605.1 Sinocyclocheilus anshuiensis | reverse complement strand
TAATAAAATGGGATTAGATACATTTGTGTTAACATTTAATTATTGCAGGTTTGAGTCATATTCTGAGTTTGCATTTCACTGTTTTAATTCATTTTGATGAATACTAAATCTGTTTTTTTTTGCGAGTGGGATGAATTATTGCACATGTAGTCTAGAACTAAAGTAACATCATGTTCAAACATCATGTAAATGGGAAAACAAAGTAACTGGCGTTTCTTTTTTGAAAAAGTAACTCAGATGTTTTCTTGTAAATTAAAAAGTAATGCGTTACTTTACTAGTTACTTGGAAAAAAGTAATCTGATTACGTAACTCGCGTTACTTGTAATGCGTTACACCCCCAACACTGATTATAACACCAACCTAATAATAATAAAGTATATTGTGTGCGTTTTAAGTTTCACAGCCGCTTGTAGATTCTCACGCTGTTCTCGTTGGCTATAGCTTATATTTTTATATATATTTTCCAATGCACGAAAGCCGCGTGTGTCAGAAGAGCCTTATTCTCACTCTATAAATTCGCGTGGAACATGCGTTTCGATGCCAATAAAAGCTACCACATCAAGTAAAACATCGCAGATCAAAAGGACCAAACTATGGGCATTTTTTTTTTCAATAAATGAAAAGGACAGAAATCAGTGTGACTGGATCACGCCCGTTGCACTGCCCTCCACAGCGATTGGTTCACGGGGAAGAGAGCAGGGTTAAACCCCAGAGCGGTTAAATACAGAGGTATTGAACAGCACACCACAATCCGGTTAGGAGTTTTCATGTCGGTGGGGGACTAGACTAGTGACTAGACTATTAATAAGAAGAAAAAGGACCTTAAAGGACTTTGCACTGAGAAAGCTCACCTGTTCATCTCACTTTTAACTAAGTTTTGCTTTTGAATTTTGTGTAACCGGCTCTGCAGATTCTCAGCAGCGTCTCAGGGTTGTGCGGAAAGCGTGATGAAGTGCAGGCGGCCGCAGAGGAGCGTGAGGGTGATGGGTGTCATTCACTGGGCTGTGATGCTGGGGTTGATTCAGTCCGGCGCGCTCGGCGCGAGGAGATTCCGCGGAGGTCGAAACCCGCAGCAGCGACGAGCGCTTCCCACCGCTCACTACCGGGACCGTGCCGAAACCACCGAGAGCTTCTCACTGGACTTCACAGCTGTTGAAGAAAACATGGACAATTTCATGACTCAGGTGAAGAACTTGGCGCAGTCCCTCTACCCGTGCTCGGCCCAGAAGCTCGACTACGACATGAAGTTACATTTCCTGGAGAATACATCAGTCTCCTGCAACGACGGGACCCCTGCGGGGTAAGACAACAAGCCGGTTACAGTCACAAATCTTAGGTAACCCAATGGGCTTCCAACAGTATCTGGGCATCATCCAGACGCGCTCAGATTCACACTCAGTCCTTATTGTTTCTAGCCTCAGTGTTGGGGGTAACTCATTACAAGTAACGCGAGTTACGTTTTACTTTTTTATGGAGTAACGCAATATTGTAATGCATTACTTTTAAAAGTAACTTTCCCCAACACTGTACTAGCCTACAATGAAAATGGTAACTTGAGCCATTACTGTGGTGATCTATTAACTTAGCTCAATTATGATTCTACTAACAGTACTTATGGTATTTCAAACTATTATGGTTACCACTGTTTTTTTTTTTGTTTTTGTTTTGTTGTTTTAACCATACACTCAAAAAAAAAAAAAAATGA
>NW_015554247.1:65125-75287 GCF_001515605.1 Sinocyclocheilus anshuiensis | reverse complement strand
TTTGGGCTAAAAATTTAACGTAAAAATTTAACCCAACAGTTGGGTTAGTCCATATTTGACCCAAAGTTTGTTTTTTTTAGAGTGTATAGTCACACTAACACACTAATGTTTTCATCTTTACACTATAGGCTAACCGGTTTTTGTGTCCATCCACCTTGTCACTATAATTTCTGTCATTGCTTTTAGCTGGAGTTTCAAGTCCAAGTGCTTAAGAAACAGTTTTGGCATCACTAACTTTTGCACTTAAATTGTTTTTACTTAATTTTATGGCAGCAATTAAAATTATGCTGTTAATGGTTTAATTTGAATGGTTTGACATATTTCTGAACTGCAGTGAGAGTGTCCAGTAAGCACCTCCTAATAGGTTTTGACACGCATCCATTTTCCTGGACCTCATACTTTCATGTTACACTCTAAAAAATGCTGGGTTAAATATAACCCAGCGCTGGGTTAAAAAGGGACAAACCCAGCTATTAGGTTGTTTTGACCCAGCGGTTGGGTTGTTTTGAACCCAACCGCTGGGTCAAAACAACCCAGCATATTTTTATGGGTTGTATTTAACCCAGCATTTTTTAGAGTTTAGGTAAATCAGGATTTATTAAAACATTGAATGTAATATTAATATTAATCCTAAAATACAAACGTGAGATGATGTTAGAGCAAGTTGTGCATGTCAGGATCAAGCTGAGAAGACTAGCAAGGGAATCTCTTGAAGAAAAGTGACAGGTGGGTGGAGCTTGTGTAGAGTAAGTGGGGAAATATGTGCTCTAATATGAACTATAGGTAGAGTTCACAGTATTTACAGTATATGCAAAATATCTACAAAGGAAATTGTGCAATGGAGGTAGACATAAGTACATCGTAAACAATGCCTGATTTCAGTGACCTCTCCAACTGGCTTTTGCCCTGACCTGCCACTACTGATCTTTCAGAATGAATAACTATTTAATTTATTGTTCTAATCACAGAATAAAAGCTGTCTTTGTCTCTGAAAGTCCCAAACCACCACAAGTAGCATATCATCCCCAGAGTAATGGTCAATGATTATGGGTTTTCAATGACCAATTCTTAAACATTTACATTCCTCCACAATCACCTTTCAAGTATTGAATTGATTTAGGCCTATTCGTTTGTTTGCATTTTTCTGGCACTTTTCTGGCATACCTGGTGACTGAAACTCAAGTCAAGACACTGAGGTCAAAACAACATGAGCTAAGTGGCTAAACTGCCCAATTACTAGGATATACAGTGGAATTCAGAAAGCTAATAAGAACACAAATGACATTGGTTGATTAGTTTTATGATATTGTGGCAGGATATTGCTTGGGTTTAGACACTACAATATGACTGCCATGTTCAAAATTGCCATGTGCATTATTTACAATATGAATAATTTATTAGGCACCAGACACATCATTACATAACACACCCGCGCCTCTGTGGTCTTAAATTTAAATCTTAAGCGCTTAAGTTAAAAAGTTAAACTCTTGTAAAATGTAAAAGTGGGGACAGATGTACAGAAGTAAAAAAATTGATCCAGCTGTGCATAAGTACTCCTTCCTTGCAACAATGCAGTGTGTAGGCCAGTGTTGGCAGTGCAAAAAAATCTATAATAATAACAATAACTATACATGATGTAAAATCCTGTAAATCTGTTAATGTATCTGTTACATCCTGTGAAGGAAACTCATTTCCTCATTTTGCATGATCTTTTTGGGTCTTGATCATACTATTCCCGAGCATCATTGTTTTATGAAACTACATGTATTCATGCAACGAATAAAATTCTGTTGCTATAAGGATCATCAAACAACTGACATTCAAAAACTTATTTGAAGCAACTTGAGCATATTACATTTATGCACATCAGAGTGCTGTGGAGTTGTAATTAACATTATTTCAGTTAGATACAAAGAATCTCTACGTAAGATCTACGTAGTTCTTGAAGTAGCCTATATATTTGGTAGCAAACGCGAATTAACTGATCATCTGTTTCTGAGTTTCTGACTTGCAAAATCCTGATGTTCCCAATTACGAATCTAAATTAATATGCTTGAGTAGTCTAGAGTTCTTTTATGCTTTGCAATAAGGGAATCAGTGCTGGTGTAAACTCTGACTCTGGGAACATGCTCACCATAGACGCTCTACAATGCACTGAAGCTGCAGTATTTTTTTGGCAGCGGCCTGCGTTCTTTCTCAGATCTGCAGTCAGTGCTTGAAGAGAAGGTCTCCTGTGTGTCGTGTGTGATATGCTGTTACACATGAATGGACTCCACTCATGGATTCTACAGGTTCTCTGGAACTCAAAATCATTCCTAGATACTACAGAAAAGCATTTGGGATAAGGCTTATACTCATTTTTCTGCATGTATAACTTGTTCAGGTTACGTTTCTGAGGTCTAGCAGACCTGTAGCCCAAGCTTTATAGCTGTAATGTAATGAAGCATAAATCGTTAGTGTGTAAGTAGTGGCGAGGTGGGTAACAGTGAAAAATGTACACCATATGCCAAAAATGTGGTCACCAGTGGCATAAACGGGATGCATATTAAAGCGGTCTTTAATTATGGCAGACTGATGCCCCTCAAAGTAACAAACTAAACCACAACTGTAACTTTTCTCACACAATAGCTGAACGCCCCCTTGTGGATAGTGTGAACATTGCAGAAAAAAAAAAGAATTTCTTATGCTTAAAGGGGTCATATGATGTTGCTAAAAAGAACATTATTTGTGTATTTGGTGTAATGAAATGTGTTTATGCGGTTTAAAGTTTAAAAAAACGCATTATTTTCCACATACTGTACATTATTGTTTCTCCATTTTAGTCTTTAGTCTTTGCAACTTTACAGATCTTCTTTATGCACCAAGAGCTTGTAACACTTCAAAGAGAAACTGAATTTAATGTTTTGAGATACTTAATTGCATCATAGTTGCAATTAAATGAATATGCATTATAGTATAATTTATAATAAATGCATTAACTGAACTTTAGAGTGCTTTTTGACCCACTTATAAGACTTAAGTACATCTTTGTGTATTTTTAAAATGACTTGTTGAAATATGGTTAAAGTTGAATGTACTGACAAAAATGTATGGAGTACTTTAATGTCACTTCTATTGAAACTCGTATGTCATGTATTTAAAAATATTTGTTGTAACACATTTTTAATGATGAAGTTGCAATTTAGTATATTTTAAAATATATTAACTTTAAATTTAATATTGAATAACACTATGGTTAAAACAAATTCAAATACTTTACATGTGCTTTAGTATGAGTCAATGCAAAATAAGTGCACTTCTGTAAAGCACAACAACAGATTATTAAAAAATCACATCTCTCTCTGCAGGTGGCTGGTTCTGCTTCAACAAAGAGAACTGTGACAGCAGATATGAGACTATGAGGAGGCTCATGAGCTCCTCCAAATGGCCACAAACCAAGACAGGTTAGAAATGCCAACGGTCCGTCAACTGAAACTCCATTTCTAATAGTATTACTGGCTTATTCACAACCAGTCCAAATTTTGAACATACATGAACTAGATTTCAAAATGAATAAGCGTAGATTGTTCTCATTTCTGTTTTGTTTTATAATGTATGTCTTTATTTTAACTTTAGGCACAGGAATACTTTCTTCGCTTCCAGAGCAAAACCCACACTGGTGGAATGCCAACATGGTGTGAGTATCCCACTATAAATGTTTTTGTAAAAGAGAAGTAAATATTCTGTTACTTCTCACTGTTTGAAACGGGCTGAGTTTCATAAAGGTTATGATGGCACGGTTCTGGACCAGAAATCTTTGTGTTTGTCACTTTTCAGGTTCATCCCATATTGCTCAAGTGATATATGGAGTGGAGCCACACCAAAAACTGATAAAAGTAAGACTCCTTACCTAATAGATGATACATTCACTGCTATGGTATACACCGTTTACCATGCACAGATGAAATTTCACTTTAACCTGGAAAAAAAAGAGAGAATGTTTCATGAGTTTGAGAAAATTAAACAAAAAAAGTTTACGGGGGGACAAAGAGAACTGTGACAGCAGATACGAGACCATGAGGAGGCTCATGAGCTCCTCCAAATGGCCACAAACCAAGACAGGTTAGAAATGCCAACGGTCCGTCAACTGAAACTCCATTTCTAATAGTATTACTGGCTTATTCACAACCAGTCCAAATTTTGAACATACATGAACTAGATTTCAAAATGAATAAGCGTAGATTGTTCTCATTTCTGTTTTGTTTTATAATGTATGTCTTTATTTTAACTTTAGGCACAGGAATACTTTCTTCGCTTCCAGAGCAAAACCCACACTGGTGGAATGCCAACATGGTGTGAGTATCCCACTATAAATGTTTTTGTAAAAGAGAAGTAAATATTCTGTTACTTCTCACTGTTTGAAACGGGCTGAGTTTCATAAAGGTTATGATGGCACGGTTCTGGACCAGAAATCTTTGTGTTTGTCACTTTTCAGGTTCATCCCATATTGCTCAAGTGATATATGGAGTGGAGCCACACCAAAAACTGATAAAAGTAAGACTCCTTACCTAATAGATGATACATTCACTGCTATGGTATACACCGTTTACCATGCACAGATGAAATTTCACTTTAACCTGGAAAAAAAAGAGAGAATGTTTCATGAGTTTGAGAAAATTAAACAAAAAAAGTTTACGGGGGGAAAAAAAAGAAGAAACGTTTAAGATTGGTCAATATTTCTAGGTAACTAATAGTATGTCAGTTTGTGACACTGAGCATGTGAACTGCTTTGTACAAAATATATATTTTTTTTTCATTCAGAACATTCTCTATTATGCCGAATAACATGGATAATCAGAATTTGCACAAACATCATGCCAGCTCAAGTGTTGAAGTTCATGAAATTTATTCATGATAATATAATATGTAATGAAAAATGATGTACTAAAGATATTTTCACTATAATAATCTAACTATAATTTAATAAGATTTTTCACTAGTGGTCTCAGACCTTTTTGAAAGGAGTCACTTCTGCTCACCAAGGCTGCATTTATTTGAACAAAAATCAGTAAATAATAGCGATATTGTGAAATATTTATTACAAAAAAAGCAATTAATAATTAAAAAAATTCAAATGTATTCCTGTGATGGCAAAGCTGAATTTTCAGCATTATAACTCCAGTCTTCAGTGTCACATGATCCTTATGATCCACATGATAAAAAGTTCAAAAGCTCAGTATTTTAAAAAATAGAAATCATTTGTAACATTATAAATGTCTTTACTGTCACTTTTGAACTTCATGCATCCTTGCTGAATAAAAGTTCTAATATCTTTAAAAAAAAAAAACTCTTAATGACCCAAAACGTTTGATTATTATATCACAGTATCAATATATTACCACTTGATACCATCACTGTATAGCAGTCCAACGCAGAGCTGTTATAAGTTAGTTGGCACTAGCTGTCATTGACTTGTTGTTTATTGTGTACAGATGACTATGCGTTCATGGGTTCACTGATCATAAAGGAAGTTGTAAAGGAGCTGCTCACCAAGGGTCTGGATAATGCTAAGATACTTCTGTTGGCTGGAAGCAGGTGAGTCCATATTACAGACCATGGTTTCGGAGTTTGATATCCATGGCCGATGTTGACTAAATACGTGCGTCTTGTCCACAGTGCGGGTGGCACTGGGGTGTTGCTGAATGTGGACCCAGTATCTGAGCTTCTGGAGGAGTTGGGTCACACAAACATCCAGGTCAGGGGTCTGTCTGACTCTGGCTGGTTCTTGGACAACAAACAATACCGCTGCACTGACTGCATGGACACCATCAACAGTGCCCCCACTGAGGTCATCAAGAGAGGAATCAAGTAAGAATACTGCATTTCTTAATAATGTAAAGACATTTGATCTTGCTATTGCTCCTACTTAGGGTTCAGGGATTTGAACTCTAACCTTAAAGGGATAGTTAACACAAAAATAAAACAATCTGTCATGCTCAAGTTGTTCCAAACCTACAAGAGTTTCTTTCTTCTGGTGAACACAAAAGAAGATATTTTGAAGAATGCAGGTTTATGGTCCTCATTGACTTCTATAGTATTTTTTCCATACCCACATTCTTCAAAATATATTTGTTTGTGTTGAACATGAGAAAGAAACCCATACAGGTTAGGAACAACATGAGGTTAATTTAATGACAGAATCTTCATTTTTGGGTGAACGATGCCTTTAAGAATGATTACATGATAGAATTTATGCTGTCAGAGAACATTGATTTTAATGGTGATGGTGTGTTGCAAGGATGTCGAGAAAAAGAAATATGCAAGTGATGCTCACTGTGGCGAAAAGTTGATAAAATCCAAGAAGCAGAGAATTTCAGAGAGGTGGGTCACATTGTTCTTGTAGAAATCCGATTTGCTGTATTCCCACTTGATTTAAAAAAAAAAAAAAGACTCGTTTTACACCTTCACAGTAGCAGATCTTGAACATTGCATGTCTTCACTCCACTATTGTATAACTAAAAGTGACTGTATAACAAAAAGGCAGTGCTAGGTATCTTTCCATTTCTGACACCTGCTTGTCATGGATAAGAAGACATTTTTTTTTTTTTTTTTTTTTTTTTTTTTTTTTTTTTTTTTTTTTTTTTTTTTTTTAATCATTATGCTGTTCAAACAACACCAAGAGTACAGAGACAAGTGAGCCGGGTCCAGACTTCTCACTTAACAAAATACTCTGTTCATAAGCGCCACCAAGCTGTAGTTTTATGTAGCAGCAGCAGCAGCTCTGGGCATGTGATCAAAAGTGCAAATCTTATTGGTCGGCCAGCTTCTTTCACAGTGCCATGGAAAATAGATTAGAAAACCTCTGTTAAAAAATCATCACATTGGCAGTATGCAAATGTTTTTGTCAGTTCATTTTTATTGCATTAAATAATAAACATGGTGTGAACATTTTCCTCATATACATATGAACTTGACTGAGTTAGACATTTAGGAATGAACTGAGCTTCTTGTTGGCAGATACTGGGGCGATGTGGTACCAGAACGATGTCGACAGGCTTATGAAGGAAAAGAATGGAACTGCTTCTTTGGATATAAAGTTTATCCTACCATTAAACGTGAGTCTATGGCATACCAGGCACCAAACACGGCCACATTTTTCCTAGTTCTTTACAGACGATGTTGAGTTTGGTTACTTTTGTTAACCCAATGTGATGTTTCTTTGTCGCAGGCCCTGTGTTTATAGTGCAGTGGCTGTTTGATGAAGCCCAGCTGACGGTAGACAACATTCATCTGACGGGACAGCCGGTTCAAGAAGGACAGTGGCGTTATATTCAGAATCTAGGGAGTGAGCTGAGGAACACTCTGAAGGATGTCCCGTAAGTATGACCTGCCCTTCAGAGAGTCTCATTGTGAAGAGAGCATGAATTTATATTTGACGTGAACACTTTTGCTATTTCTAATACTCTGCTTTTCACCTCCAGTGCCATGTTTGCTCCTGCTTGCCTTTCACATGAATTCATAACAAGAAAGTAAGTGATCTCTTTGATTATTTTGTGTATCTTGTAGATCAGATTTGCTGTCAGTTCAAGGAGTATATTTATGTTTGTGTTTTACCACTTTCCTAGTTATTTACATGACGTTTAAATGAAGTTCAAATTGTTATTTTCCCCATTTCCATAATGAAATGGATGCTCATTGACTAGCTCTTCCCTCTTGTGTTTGTTGTAGTTACTGGACTGATGTCCAAGTCAAAGGCACGTCTTTACCCAGAGCGCTCCACTGCTGGGACCGCAGTCTACAAGAAAACAGCCGAAATAATAAATCCCCTCCCAAAGGCTGTCCCGTGCACTTGATCGACAGCTGTCCATGGCCTCACTGCAACCCGACGTGCCCAACGATCCGAGACCAGTCGACGGGACAGGAGATGAACGTAATCCAGTTCCTCATGCACATGGGCTTTGATGTACAGAAGATGGCCCATCAGCAGGGCATGGACCCAAGTAAGCTACTGGGCATGCTCAGCAGCGGCAGCTAAATACCGTGGAAGGACTAGCTCCCGGTTGGGACCGTGATTCCCATCAGTCCGTTTGATACCTCCAACCCCACACCCGCCTCAGCTTTGACCTCAGGCTAAGCCCTGCATTTAGTCGGGGCTCTGTGCCAACTCTCTATGGGCTTCCGTCTCCAGATCTCCCCATTAATGATCAGCTGGTTTCCATTTTGCTCCAGTCTACACTATTATCACAGAGCAGCTTGGAGATGGTGGAGATGCCCAAAACTAAAAACAGATTTGGAACAGAGCCCTTGTCAGATCCACCTCAGATAAACCATGGGCTGCTGACTGTTTAATGGTTCCCAACACAACACGGTACCAATGAAAGTACTGAAGAACCATGTAACCAGGACAATGTACACCAGCATCTTTGCTCTTAATTTATCTTTTGGTTATAAAAGTATCACGAATGTAATCCAGTTTTACGGATCTTCAGCATTGTTGTTTGCTTTGTTTTTTTTGTTTTTTTTTTACCAATATAGTAAGCCACAGTTTATTAGAGTTTAATGTGTCCATTCAGAGGAAGTAAATACAGAGAACAGAGATTATAGAGTTTATAACGGAGTTCACGAAGTACATATAAAATATATGGATCTACTCAAGACTATAAAGAATCATAAAAACAGGAATTTTGGAACAGGCAGACATGGGATCACCTGCTCTAAACCCAACATCTTTCTTGGGGTATGGCTAAGTTATGATAAAATGTCGTCATAATAGTTTTTAAGGAATAGTCAGCCCTATAATAAATTGTCACCATTTACTTAATTCCCATGCCATTGAAAACATTATTTATTTCTTCAGTAAAACACAGCTGGAGAGCTTCTCAAGAATGTCCAAGCTTCCGTTTTTGATACCATGGTCATTTATACTGCCAAAAGCCAAAACGGACATAATGGTGCCGTAAAAGTATGATAGTCCATATGATCATGTAGGGTTGGGGATGAAGCGAGGACTCAGTAGTGCAGAGTAATGGGCTTTCAATAGTAAAATAAAACAAAACCAGAAACAAAAACTACCCCGTGGGGGAAAAACAGGCTGGCACGCAGGCTGACAGGATACATGCGATGACGAACTCGCACAGGACTGCAAACACAAGGAGAATAAATAGGGAGCAAATGAGGAGGGTAACAAGGGAACACAGGTGGGGCGAATTAACCAATAATCAGGTAACAAGATGGGTGGGGTCAAGACAATTGACATGAGAACACATGGCACACAGGAAACAAAGACAAAAGCCATGTGCTCACACAAAACAAAAACACAAGCACATGGCCAGCAAAACAATCACAAGCCATGTGCTTGAACAAAAAGACACGAACACGCAGCTAATGAGAATACTCATAAGCCGCGTGTTCACACAAGACAAGACAGCACGCAGCCAGCGAAAACCAAGCTGCGTGCTACACAGCACAAGACAAAACAGGACATGAAAGCACGCAGCCGATAACACGAGCTGCATGCAACAACAAGAAAAGCACGTGGCCGAACAAACCGCGTGCTACACAACACACGTGGACAGAAGAGCACATGGCCGAGCGAACTCGAGAACGCACGCTCCCACAACAAGACAGAACATGGAGCGTGAGTGTCCGGAGCCCGACACGAGACCGAAACTCAACAAGACATGAGTGCCGGGATCTGAACACCACGCTCCAACATGAAACAGTACACGCAGACGAGAGCGCACGGCTCGAGCACTCTCGAAGTCACACGCTCGCATGAAAACAAGACATGACGGGAGTGTCAGGGCTCTGTCACAAAACCATGGATAACACTAGACCGAAGTGACAGAACCCACAGCTAATGAGAAAACTCATAAGCCGCGTGTTCACACAAGACAAGACAGCACGCAGCCAGCGAAAACCAAGCTGCGTGCTACACAGCACAAGACAAAACAGGACATGAAAGCACGCAGCCGATAACACGAGCTGCATGCAACAACAAGAAAAGCACGTGGCCGAACAAACCGCGTGCTACACAACACACGTGGACAGAAGAGCACATGGCCGAGCGAACTCGAGAACGCACGCTCCCACAACAAGACAGAACATGGAGCGTGAGTGTCCGGAGCCCGACACGAGACCGAAACTCAACAAGACATGAGTGCCGGGATCTGAACACCACGCT
>NW_015554247.1:59670-65045 GCF_001515605.1 Sinocyclocheilus anshuiensis | reverse complement strand
GCTCGCATGAAAACAAGACATGACGGGAGTGTCAGGGCTCTGTCACAAAACCATGGATAACACTAGACCGAAGTGACAGAACCCTGAAACTTACATTATATTCCAAGTCTTCTGAAGCCATTCAGAAGTTATTCACCTCTGCCATAGCTCTCAAATCTCATTTGTGATCCAGTGGACACATAAACAACCATCAGTGACTTTAGGCCTTTTACCTGGACTCAAGTGCGAATGACAGTTGTGAGCTCTGGCACTAAAATCAGAATATGTTTTGTGGTATGGATGAAAAATCTATACTACGGATCATGGTATAGGAAAGTAATCATATGGACTATTTTTGGAGAATTCTGAAGCAGTATAAATCTACTTGTGTTTGTATACAAAAACAGAAGATTGGACATTGTTGAAAATTGTTCAACTGCATGAGGGTGAGTAAATGATAACTGAATTTCAGGTGAACTATTCCTCTATGGTACAAAATATATACATCCTCACAAATCCAGGATGAAATGCTGATTCCTGAAAACAGATCCTCCTTTTCATAGTCACATTCCAGGCACACAATATGCTGAATTTAACCCTGCTACTCAGGTCGGTCTCTTTGCCTTTTTGGTGTACTTTCAGTTGAACTCATTCACATTGTATTAAAATGGGGATTTCACTCATTTCACTGTGTAGAAACTCTTGGGACATCTTTTTCTTTGTATCCTAATGTTAAAATAAGCAAAATTACACTGTTTGAGTGCTATTCCCATTCATGTAATAAACCACCATTGTACTGACATGACAGTAAGGCCATGGTTGATCACAGTTTTATCAATGCAACCCCTCACTTGATTGGGTATTGTGCTCTTTATCTATGTATAGGTTTTCTTAACAGCTGACTCCTTTGTGAGTACTTTTGTCAAATGAAGACACTCTAGACTGTTAAAATATTTAATAGAAAATTACTTTTTTAATATAACTTTTTTATAGAGGTCTCATGAAAAATAATAATAAAAAATAAACCAACCAAAAGAAAAGAAAACAACTGAGATGTGAAGGTATTACTAATTGCTATTTTGTTCTGTAACATATTTTTTAACAGAAAACTCAATCTGCATTGCTAAGTTGCATATTTATTTTATGTAAATCATATTTATAATGCTATTTTCACAGAGAAGTGATTCTTTGTAAATTGTAAATAATGCTGTTTTTTTCTTGTGTTAAATGCATGTATGTTTCCATGAGAGAACACATTACAGTTATTTCAAAGAAACATTCAGTATTGCCTTTCTCATTTTTTAAAACACATTTAATTCCCAAAGCCTCATTGCCTACCTCATGGTTTTAAGAACCATGATATTTTAACGCAGCATATTTTATATGCACAACATAACAGGCCTATTTCTATCATGAATTGATTGGAGGGTGATATATGGATTTAAGACCAGTGTTGGGGGTAAAGCATTACAAGTAACGCAAGTTATGTAATCTGATTACTTTTTTTCAAGTAACTAGTAAAGTAATGCATTACTTTTTAATTTACAAGAAAATATCGGAGTTACTTTTTCAAATAAGTAACACCAGTTACTTTGTTTTCCCATTTATTGACTGACAGCTCTGCTGTCCCCATGTTGAGAGAAATCGGGAGTAAGTGCAGAGGCATTGTGTAAGTAAACATGATGTTACTGTAGTTCTGGACTAAATGTGAACATGCATTTACTCACTTGCACAAAAACAGATTCAGTATTACTCAAAATAAATAAAAACAGTTGCATGCAAACTTTTTTGCAATAAATAACACAAATATCCTTTATGGATTTAATCCCATTTTATTAACTAATTGTCTTTGCTACTGACCTTCAATTCAACCACACTAATAAGCAAAAATGACTTTAGACAAACAAAACATTTGTTTCTTTTTTTTTGTTTTTTATTGCTGAAGAGTGTCAAACTTGAATGGCTGCACAGCTGAAAGGTTTGTTTGAGCTGCATCCTCTACTGTACAGATGTGAATTTACATTTCCTTCAGCCTTTTTATATTAAAAACAAACAAGCAAGCCCAGCTCACATTTAAAAAGTAATGCAAAAGTAACATAAGGTATTACTTTCCATAAAAAGTAATGTAATTTGTTACTTTTAAAGGGAGTAACACAATATTGTTATGCATTACTTTTAAAAGTAACTTTCCCCAATACTGTTTAAGACCGACTGGAGCCAAGTGTTTGGAGAGGAGGGGTTTCAAAACAAAACACACACACACACATACACAAAACCGTGCACCTATTAGTACTTTAAATGTACATACTATTACCTGGATTGTACATATTAATACCTTTTTGAGGATACAACCCTAGTGCCAACTGAGTGTACACTTGATGAATGTAGAAGAAGCATCTAAATGTAGCATCTAAAAAAAGTTAGGAAAGTATAAAAAGCTACTTCTTAATTTTAAAATAAAGACATCCAGAAGCATTAGTTGATGTAAAAAATAAAATAAAATACCACTAAGGAAAAAATAAAAAAATGTCTTGAGTAGCATGTACAAAACTGACAAGCAATCTTTCATCTTGGGCCATTACTTTGCACTTTTTCTTTGAGCCAGACAGATGTGACAGGGCCTACACCTTGTAACTGTCCCTAAATAGCACACACACACACAGTTTGCAACCATATGAAACACGACTCCCTGCACTGTTGCTTGAAACGGACATTTGGATTCCCACCCCATTCCACAGTGGAATATAGGGCTCTATTTATAGAGCCGGTGGAGCCCGTGGCCCTGAGCTCGGCAGAACGCACTCATTAAAACCGCTTTCCCTAGTACACTTCAACTCAAAGCCCAGCACACGCCAGTGTGAGTGTGAGAGAGAGTGGAAACAGTGCTAGAGCGAGTAAGAGATCTAAGTAATCAGTGTTAAAAGAAGAAGAAAGTTTGAAGAAATTGAGAACCTGATACCATCTCATGTTGGATATTTACCGGATCATGTTATGAAGAGACACTTCAGCTAAAGCAGCATCTTGAAGGTAACATTCGACTTGTGTGGAACTTTCAGCGTAGAATCAGTGATCACAATCAACTGACAAATACCAAGAGCAAGACCTGCGAGGACAAGGTGACTATGTAAAGAACCAAGCTGTAAGGTGTCAAAGGGAGCCATTGACTGAAAATTTGGAACTTTATGTAAATAACAGCAATTGTTTTGAATTTAAAAGACAATTCTTTTATGGTCATCCTGTTGCTTTGCTATATTTTGCTAGGCAGTCTTTTGGAAATCTAAAAGTACTTGTAGCAAAGTT
This sequence comes from Sinocyclocheilus anshuiensis, assembly GCF_001515605.1. Lineage (NCBI taxonomy): Eukaryota > Metazoa > Chordata > Actinopteri > Cypriniformes > Cyprinidae > Sinocyclocheilus > Sinocyclocheilus anshuiensis. Next base: position 61,766 of record NW_015554247.1, on the reverse strand, counting down.
ACTCTTCACTCACAGACAGAGAGAACATCTAGAGTTTTTACTGTAATCTGATCCCACACACTCTGCAGTAATTATAAAGCAGAGCTGGGAAGCAGTAAAGGAGATTGAGTGGAAACAGTGCTAGAGCGAGTAAGAGATCTAAGTAATCAGTGTTAAAAGAAGAAGAAAGTTTGAAGAAATTGAGAACCTGATACCATCTCATGTTGGATATTTACCGGATCATGTTATGAAGAGACACTTCAGCTAAAGCAGCATCTTGAAGGTAACATTCGACTTGTGTGGAACTTTCAGCGTAGAATCAGTGATCACAATCAACTGACAAATACCAAGAGCAAGACCTGCGAGGACAAGGTGACTATGTAAAGAACCAAGCTGTAAGGTGTCAAAGGGAGCCATTGACTGAAAATTTGGAACTTTATGTAAATAACAGCAATTGTTTTGAATTTAAAAGACAATTCTTTTATGGTCATCCTGTTGCTTTGCTATATTTTGCTAGGCAGTCTTTTGGAAATCTAAAAGTACTTGTAGCAAAGTTACTCTTCACTCACAGACAGAGAGAACATCTAGAGTTTTTACTGTAATCTGATCCCACACACTCTGCAGTAATTATAAAGCAGAGCTGGGAAGCAGTAAAGGAGATTTGTCATTAAGGCTGCCTAAATAAAGAGGCAGGCAAAGGGCGAGGTTTGTGGATTGGGCCGTGGAGGTGCAGCGACACTCATCTGATTCATCGAGATCCACCCAAAGCTTCCCATGGACCCCCAAGGAGGCCATTATCTAAACAAGGCGGCAGTGCTGTCCGGACTCGGCGCTGCCCGGATGTGCCAGCTCCTTCTCGGTTGCACCACCATGGCCCTGGTGGCCCACAGTGCGGGTTTCAGCGCCACCTACGGGACCTACTGCATGTTCGTCTGGTGCTTCTGCTTTGCCGTCACACTAGTGGTCTTCACCATGGACATGACGAGGCTACACGGGTGTATGCCCATCTCCTGGGACAACTTCACCGTGGCCTTCGCCATGTTGGCCACTCTCATGTACGTCACGGCATCAATAGTGTATCCGGTCTACTTCCTCAGGTCCGAGTGCCCATCTGAGGGCTGCGAGGTGCGCAACTATCGCATCGCCGTCACCGTCTGCTCCAGCGTCTGCTGCTTCGCTTACGGAGCTGAGGTGTTCATCACACGGGCCAAGCCGGGCCATGTGGTTGGCTACATGGCCACCGCGTCTGGCCTGCTTAAGGTGGTCCAAGCCTTCATTGCCTGCATCATCTTCGGCGCTCTGGCCAATGACAGCGAATACAACCGCCACATCCCTACACAGTACTGCGTGGTGGTCTACAGCCTGTGCTTCGCTATAACCGTGGTGGTGGTGGCTCTCACAGTCTCAGGGAGAACGTCTTCGCTGCGCTTCCCTTTCGACCGCTTTGTGGTCATCTACACCTTCCTGGCTGTGCTGCTGTATCTGAGTGCTGCTGTGGTCTGGCCGGTTTTTAGTTTTGATAAAAAGTATGGCACCCCGGGGCGACCAGAAGACTGCCCTAGAGGAAAGTGCCCATGGGACAGCAAGCTGGTGATCGCCGTGTTCACTTGTGCCAACCTGGTGCTGTACTTCACCGATCTGGTGTACTCTCAAAGAATACGATTTGTCTCGCATTCAGCTGCATGAGACCAGCTCGTCTCCAGTTCGGTGGATATATGAATACTGGAAATGAGGCATGACAAGTGTTGTAACAGACAGCCATGCCAGTAGAATACAGCTGTGTGTACTTGTAGTACTTTAAAATATTCAGGATTTTTGTAATTTTGTTGATTAGAATGAAAATGTTTAGACTTTCCACATGCTGGGGTTGATTTTTTGTTTTTTTAATTAGTTAATTAATAAAGTTGTTACTTTGCTTAGTAGAATGAAATCAAAGTACTTTTGGACTCCATATCAATGTAAAATTGACTTCTATGACAATACCTCTCTGCAATTCATTGACACTGTATGTCTTGAAGGGATAGTTCACCCAAAAATGTAAATTCTGCCATTGTTTACTCACCTTTATGTTGTTCCAAACTTGTATGACTTTCTTCTGTGGAACACACACACACACA
>NW_015554247.1:55939-59010 GCF_001515605.1 Sinocyclocheilus anshuiensis | reverse complement strand
TCGTCTTCGGTTGGGTAAGTGAATGCTTTGATTATTTAATTATTTTCTATCATAATTTTATATCTAATATCCACAGTTTGTAAAATATGTCCATGTCTACCATAATAACTTAGACTGTGGTTATGCAGTAAATTGCTTAGTTAAACAGATCAGTGTGGTCACTATACTTATGATAGTATATTGTGACACATTAAAATAGAAGTTAAATAAAAGATAAAGTTAACCGTTAAAGAAGTTAAAATAAAATTAAGATAGATTAAGATACACACACACACACACACACGCGTCTGGTGCACTATCCTTGTGGGGACTCTCCATAGGCGTAATGGTTTTTATACTGTCAAAACTGTATTTTCTATCGGCCTACACCTAAACATACCCCTCACAGAAAACTTTCTGCATTTTTACAATCTAAAAAAAAAATCATTCTGTATTATTTATAAGCTTTTGTACCCATGGGGACCTCAATTTAGGTCCCCACGGTGACACAAGTCCCCATGAATTGGTGTGTATTCAGGTTTGAGAGAGAGAGAGAGAGAGAGAGACTTCTCTGAATATCTTCTATTAAGTTCTACAGAAATTCATAGAGTTTGAGAATGACATGAGGCTGAGTAAAAGATGACAGAAATGTCATTTTTGGGTGAACTATCCCTTTAAGAATGTTTTTTTGTTTCTGTATACTCAACACTAAGTTTGTTGTGAATTAGAATGGTTATTATATGGTTTGCTATGAGTACAACTTAAAGTGTATTTTAAAGTATGCATAATGTTATGTAATATGTCACAACAGTATTATTATTATTATTATTATTATTTGATTACTAATATGGTAATGCTTGCATTTGGAAATTATAATTTCTAACACAGTCAGACTTTGTCAGCTGCTTATCCAAAGATGAGAGATCTGAGACATTTGACTAGGAGATGAGAATATAGCCTACCACTTGTTTTTGTATTGTCCATAAATACCATACAATTATTATTATTATTAATTAATTTTTTATTTTATTTATTTTTATTTTCTTTTAGCTCAGATTGCAATCCCTGTATATCTGGTTAATCTACTCAGATTCCAATAATATTTCAGTATGTTTTTTTTTTCTTTATTATTATTATTATTTATAGCATGTAACAATATATTGTTACTTATTCTCAATATTTAAATAAATCAAAATATGGTGGTAAGTAAACTGGATTATTTTGTGCCCAGATCAGTTTCTCTCTCTTTCTCAGCACTTTAAAATACCAGCAAACAAAAATGACCAGGAACACAAATTAACACACTTTTCTGATTTTATATATATATAATTTTTTTTTTTTTTTTTTCTGTTTGGGTATGTGGAGGTGTTTATAACCTACTCTATTATGAACATTTATGGGAGTTAGCTAAATCTGACAACATTTTATTTGGGGAAATGTTTATAAATAGATAAAATAACGTTTAAATTATAAAAAAAAAAATGCAGAGAGTTAGGAGTAGGTTTTGGGTTAGTCTGTAATTTAGCTACAACTGAAAACAACAGATCTATGGTAAGTCTCTAATAAATGTAAACTAGTTAAACATAGGTGAGACAGAGACCAAGAAATTAGTATTGATATCAATAAAAAAATAAACATCAAATAAAAGGAATCTGGCCAATTTATCATACAGACGGATACAGTTTTGCTCTTTCTGTTGACACAGTCCCACGTGCTCATGAAGAGTGATGCAACTGGCTTGTCTGACAGCAGAGCTGGCCTATCAGGACGCATGGTGCATTCATGAAGTACAGCGATTGGCTGAGACTCAAGCACTGCTCGACAGTGATTCGTCAAAGCCTTTTACTCCACTTCAGGAAACGTCCACAGACAACGTGAACACAATAAACAAACCTGATTAAAGCAAAATATACAGTGCACCAGCTCTTCGAAAGACAATATTTCAGGTACGTTTGTTAGGTAGCTTTTAAACATTTAGTTTACTGCATTTATCTCGTTGACTCTGCTGCGTTACTGCTTTCTAATCCAATCAGGAAATAAAGTATACAGCAAGCAGACTCCGTCCTGATATCACCTCAGCTTATCTGTGAAGTGCCTTCAGACGGATTGTTAGCTTGTGTGTTTAGTGTGCTGGTGAATGCTGATCGGTGTGGTTGTTCACAGGTCAACATGAGCGTTGGGTTCATCGGAGCAGGTCAGCTGGCTCATGCTCTGGTGAAGGGCTTCATGGCAGCAGGTACAGCAGCCACTAGAGGAGCCAAAACACTACAACGGGTGAACACTGAACAGCCCAAATCATCTCAAACAAAACAAGACGTTACTGTATGAAATACACATAAAACATTTTTTTTCAAAAATGAGACTTGCAACTGCTAATTGTCAGAACATTTCGTCAAAAAGCTGTTTATTTACCAACATATGTAATGAAACATCAGGCATGTGAATGAAAACACTCTTGCTTTTGCCCTGTTAATGATAAAACTGCCAATAAAAGGCCAAGGAAAAAATATTTTCAAAAATCCTTCTTACAAGCAATATCATTAAAAAAAGGAGTAAACTGATGTTTATTAAATGCACATGCATATATTAATGGTCACTTTAAGAAAACACCTTTGAAAGAAGCTAAATATTGCTAATGATAATTAGAAAAAAGTTATATAAAATTATTAATAATAATAATTGCACGAATCAATCAATCTATCTCTATCTATCTATCTATCTATCTATCTATCTAATATATAAAGGTCACACTTTAGTTTGGGGAACAATTCTCACTGTTGATTAACTATTAACCACAACTTTTTTTCCTCAATAAACTCCTAATTTGCTGCTTATTAATAGTTAGTAATAGTAAGGTAGTTGTTAAGTTTAGGTATTGGGCAGGATTAAGGGATAGGATTCATCTAAAATATGGTAATGCTGAATAAGCAATGGATATGTGCTCTAAAACAATATATATATATATATATATATATATATATACAGTATCTCACAGAAGTGAGTACACCCCTCACATTTTTGTAAATATTTTATTATATCTTTTCATGTGACAACACTGAAGAAATGACACTTTGCTACAATGTAAAGTAGTG
>NW_015554247.1:53110-55725 GCF_001515605.1 Sinocyclocheilus anshuiensis | reverse complement strand
TAGGTCCCCACCGTGACACGAGTCCCCATGAGTCTGTGTGTATTCAGGTTATATATATATATATATACACATATATACACACACACACACACACTACCACATAATGTTTAAAAATCTAGGAAAGACTTTTGGCCATATGATGTAACATCACATTTGCAAAAATACTATATATGCTTGTACCTTCCCTTAAAGACAACATTCACCCTAATATATAATCTGATTCACATCAATACATTTCACTCTCCTGGCCATCAGGTATGATCGCCACACACAGGATAACAGCGAGCTCTCCAGACACAGACCTGCCGACTGTCATTGGGCTAAGAGTGAGTGTCTGACAATGTTTTGACCAGCATCTGAGTCATGCTAAAAAGAGACAGCGAAATAGTTTGAAAGCAGCCATACACTTATGACTATCATTAAAAAAAGGCACTTTCTCTGTATTTCAGAAAATGGGAGCATACTTCACCACCAGTAATAAAGAGACAGTGAACAAGAGTGATGTTCTGTTCCTTGCGGTCAAGCCACATATCATTCCCTTCGTTTTGGATGAGATCGGGCCAGACATCGAAGACCGTCATCTCATTGTGTCCTGTGCAGCAGGAGTGACGATCAGCTCCATAGAGAAGGTCAGAATACTCCTATTCCACGACACACGGTGATGTAACAGATCCTGCCGGTTTGGTGAAGCAAAGCATTCAACAAAATAATAAATAAATGAGGAAATGTGAATGAGAAATAAATGAAAATATATGCTAAATAAAATAAGTGATAAATATGTAAATACACATTTATGTACACTACCGGTCAAAAGTTTGGGATCAGTAAGACTTGTTTTTAAAAAAAAGTCTCTTATGCTCATCAAGGCTGCATTTATTTTATTAAAAAATGCAGAGAAAAAAAAACAGTAATCTTGCTAAATGTTATTACAGTATAAAATAATGGTTTGTATGTTAATATCCTTTAAAATATAATTTATTTCTTTGATGCAAAGCTGAATTTCCATCAGCCATTACTCCAGTATAAAGTGTCACATGATCCTTCAGAAATCATTCTAATATGCTGATTTATTATTAGAATTATCAATGTTGGCAACAGTTGTGCTGCCAAATATTTTTTTTGGAAACTGCGATACTTTTTTCATGATTCTTTGATGAATAAAAAGTAAAAAAAACAACAACAACAAAAAAACAGAATTAATTCAAAATATAAATATTTTCTAACAATATAAATCTTTGCTATCACTTCTTAACAATTTAACAAAGTAAAAATAGTAAAAAACTTTTTAGCAGCACAACAGTGTCCAGCACTGATAATAAATCAGCATATTAGAATGATTTCTGAAGGATCATGTGACACTAAATACTGGAGTAATGATGCTGAAAATTCAACTTTGCATCACAGGAATAAATTTGATTTTAATGTATATTAAAATAGAAAAACTTTATTTTACATCATAATAATATTTCACAATATTAAATTTTTCCTGTATTTTTGATCAAATAAATACAGCCTTGATGAGCATAAGAAACTTCTTTAAAAAGCATTAAAAATCGTTCTGATCCCACACTTTTGACCGGTAGTGTATGTATTTAATATTCACATTTTTTTTTGGTAAGTACATATTTATTTACACCTCCAGTCAAACTTTGAGATTGGTAGGATTTTTTAAATGCTTTTAATCTAATGTTTTTATTACAGTTAAAAAAAACTGCATTCTATTTGCATATATATTTTAAAATGTAATTTATCCCTGTGATGCAAAGCTGAATTTTCAGTGTCATTGCTCCAGTCTTCAGTGTCACATGAAAATTCAGCTTTGCATCACAGGAATAAATTACATTTTAAAACATATTCAAATAGAAACAGTTATTTTAAATATTACAATATTACTGTTTTACTGTGTTTATAATCAAATCAATGTTAATGTTTTTTTAATGGAAATTCAACAATTATTATTTATATATTGAGAATTCTTCTAGTAATGCCTGTTTTTTAACACGGCAGTGCAAATGAAAGGTACTTCATTTGATTATTTTCTCTTTTTTTATTTTAACTTGGATGCAAATCAGGTTATTCATAACAGATTAATCATTCTTGCATCGGTGCAAAAAACAGCTTCAAATTATGCAAAACTTGATTTAAAAATAAGACTCAAAACTGTACAACCAATATTACAGGGGTCATATGATGTTGCTAAAAAGAACATTATTTTGTGTATTTGGTGTAATGAAATGTGTTTATGCGGTTTAAGGTTCAAAAAACACATTATTTTCCACATACTGTACATTATTGTTTCTCCTCTATGCCCCGCCTTTCTGAAACGCGTCGATTTTTACAAAGCTCATCGTTCTGAAAAGCGAGGTGTGCTCTGATTGGCCAGCTATCCAGTGCGTTGTGATTGGCCGAATTCCTCAAGCGTGTGACGGAAATGTTACGCCCCTCACCATACTGTGATGCCCTGTCCGGCCGGAGCGATGAGACAAAAACATTAAAACCCATTTTAAACGAGGCATTTGTTGCATCCATTGGGGACATATTTACTGATTATAATGACTTATACTGTCTTTTTATGCGTTGCGTTGCATTGCATCGTGCCACGTAAACATAAAACC
>NW_015554247.1:46183-51003 GCF_001515605.1 Sinocyclocheilus anshuiensis | reverse complement strand
GAACGAGGTGTTTTAGGAGGGCGTGGACCAGTCTTAACCTTTATAAAGAATATCTCTTTGGGTTTGAGACTTTAGTCTTTGCAACTTTAGGGATCTTATCTATTCACGAACAGCTTGTAACACTCCAAAGAGAAAAGAAAACTTGAAATCGCATCATATGACCCCTTTAATACAGATTCTGCACTCTTAATTCTAAATGGATGAGCCACATTATATATGCACACCTGTGATCGCACATCAATTAAATTATATATCAGCTCATAGCTTCTTATATTTGCAGAAATTGCTGCAGTACCGCCCCGCACCTAAAGTAATCCGCTGTATGACGAATACTCCAGTGGTGGTGCGTGAAGGGGCCACGGTGTACGCCACAGGCACCCATGCAGAGGTGGAGGACGGGAAGCTCCTGGAGCAGCTAATGGCCAGTGTGGGCTACTGCACAGAGGTGGAGGAGGACCTGATTGATGCCGTCACTGGCCTTAGTGGCAGCGGCCCAGCCTATGTAAGCGACAACCAAGGAATATATGGGAGTTTAAACAACCATTGTGCTCCTTGTAGCTTCCTTTGTACATCCACCTCTCACTTCTTTATATATATCTGTATATATCTTTTAATCTTAGGCATTCCTAGCTGTCGACGCTCTCGCTGATGGAGGGGTGAAGATGGGACTCCCCAGAAGACTAGCTGTGCGACTGGGAGCTCAGGCCCTTCTTGTTAGTGCATGACAATCTCTGAAACATTTCTGATATTGATAGTCTGATGATTCTCTGTGTCTAAGATTTACAGTACAATGATGTTTTTTGCAAGGGGGCGGCAAAAATGCTCCTGGAGTCTGAGCAACATCCTGGACAGTTGAAAGACAACGTGGCTTCACCTGGAGGTGCTACGATCCACGCTTTGCATGTCATGGAAAGTGGCGGCTTCCGTAGCCTCTTGATCAATGCTGTGGAGGCATCATGCATTAGAACAAGGTACAGTAGAAAAAAAATAAGTGGTACTAGAAAGAAGTCGAACGAATTTCAGATGAGTGATTTTCAGCTAGTGTTCATCTACCCTTCATCATAATTCACAATTTATTAAGTCATATTCCTTGAAAATGACTTGCTAAGCATAGTTTTGTTTCCCATTTTCACATATTTTCTATAGAAACAGGAAGATAAGGCAGGATATATTGAAGTGGGCTTGTCCTTAAAAAAAAAACACTATACAGTGTCATTATTCAGCTCAATTGAGTTTAATGTTGATTAAATTCAGTTCAATTGCAGTGTCAATGTTGCAAAGTTAGTGTCATTATCCAGGTCAGTTCTCATCCAATAGTGTCAGTGAAGTCTGAATTCTGAATATTAGGTATCTTTACTCTGTACTGACATCAAAACAGTTAAATTGTCAGTTACACTACTTTTTGTGTTCATGTTTTATTGTAAAACACATTTGCTGCTGTTTTTATATGCAATTTCTATATTGATTTGCTCATTTACTTACTTATTTTAATCTATTTCATATGTATTTGTTTTATTCTAATTATTTTATTACATGATTTATTTTTTTCAATTAAATTTGTACTTATTTATTTTAATGCAAATGTACATAATAGTTAAAGACACTTAATATGAAGTGGGTCTGTTTATCTTAATAATTTTTAAATGTTTACCTTCATGTAGTCGTCTGCAGACATGGATGTCTAGCAGCAAAGCTCCTATTTGATGGGCTCTTTAAACAGTTTTGTCTTCCAGAAGGACATTGCTCACTCATGCTCACTCTTTTTGACAGGGAGCTTCAGCACTTGGCTGACCAGGAGAAGATTTCTCCCGCTGCCATAAAGAAGACGACTCTGGACAAGGTGCTTCAGCAGCCGGGTGGGACGGCAGCAGGGGTCGGTGTTAGGACCGGACTCAATCTCTTTAACAGCAGCACCTCCAAACACAAGAAAAACTGAACCTCATCAGCACCACGTCTGGTTGAAGGATGAAACCACTCCAGGAATTGCAGATGAGACACTAAAATACCAAAAAATGTTTTAAATTGTTCTCATAAACTGGTTAGTGAGTTTTTTTAAATAACCTGTACGGTGTGTTCTCTTCATTTTCTATATTGTGGTTTTGCATTATGCTGGTTTGGACTAACTCTAAGCAATAGTTTCTCTTGATATACACTGTAAAGATTTATTAATCTATGTCTGATCTAGTCAGATCATGCTGTATTTTGCAAAGTGTATTGGGGCTGACTTGAATAATAATTAAAGCATTTATAGTAGGATTTCTAATTTTGAAGTTGACCTTTTTCCGCCTTTATTTAATTCAATTCTTACATGTAATATTTGCATTTTATTTTTCTTCTGGACAGTTTATAAACTCTTAGTACTCTTCCGTATTTCTGTGTACTCCAAATAGAAAAAAAAAAACACATTTTCTAAATGATTGGCCAGTAGGTTATTTGAAGCATTTTTTTTTTAATTATAGCAAACCAGGCTTTTAACAGCTCTGCTGTATCTGTTCCATCAGCCAGTCAGTTTTGTCATGATGTAATTTTTTTTGTGGCCCCTAGAGAGATTAGATTATATTTATTTGAAAATAACATGACCGCTTGAATCAAAGATGGCAGATTTGCATACAATTCCCATTCATTCATTTATTTATAAAGGTTAATCTTCCACTTCAGTTCCTGTGAGAGGATCTATCGAGGTGTAACCCTGCAGAGCAAACACTTACATTCATTACGATTTGGAGTCCAAGATATCTGAATATAGCGCACTATTGGGCGATTCAAATGTACCTCACTTATTTAGTATGTGATGCCCAAGAGCTGATGATAATCAGGTGCAGGTAATCTACTAACAACACAGGCACAAAATGGGTTAAGACATGCTTTTCTGTGTGGTAAATAATGGCACAAATACCATTAAATTGACTACCAGAAACTTAGTACTTACTACTTAGTAAATCACTTTGCATGATTTATTTAAATGCTCTCCTCCCATAAATGTTGCGTCTGAAAGGCAAACTCTTACAAATGCATATGCATTAAGGTCAGCTGCAAAAATAATTGTGTCCACCTTTCATGGCTAATGTTTATGGAAAAAAAATAATGCCATATGTCTTTGAAACAAAAAAGCATGTTGAATAGCACTAACTGAAAAAATAATGCGTTGCATTAACAGTGCTTGCATTTTAATGCCTTGTATTTCCAGGGCTTGCATTTTTAGGTCCTGAAATCTAACATAGTTGTTTATTTAAGCTGTGAATATTTCAATTCAAAATATTTCACACACATTTTCATTATTAAAAATTCAATAATTCATATTCACCTTCCATAATTCACTTCCAAAATATTCAATCTGTTTAAAAATACGATGTATAATATTTGACAGGCAAATTTCGGTCCATTTCAATCCACACACACACAGCTCGCGATCCACGCGCAGCTGAGCCTAAGAAAATCAGCGACCACTAGATGGCACTAGCTCCAGTCACATGTGCGCATTCCATTGAGTACGGTTTCATGAATGTTACATTGTATTTTCTTTGTTTCTTTTTGGTTCGGCTATTCTCCTCTACCGTAGAAATATAATAAAGATGTTTTATTGAACTTGTTCTAACTTAACTTGTCTTAAGACACAGAATAACTTATATTAATTTGGCCAAACAAGAACTTTGTGACGGTACCTTGTTTTTTTTTTCTCTGTAATTCAACGGCACGTTGTCAGTTATTCCTTCCTTGTATTATTATTATTATTATTATTAAAAGGGCTATTATAGTCGCTCATTTAAGCCATCAGTAATCGCACGTTTATATTTAATTAAACTATCAAATTAACTTAAACTAAACTATACTAAACGAGTGTTTTAAAGGCTATAGCCTATTCCGCGCTCAAGCGGATCGCATAAATAGCTAAAACATATTTTATATAGGCTACTTATTACTAAACTGTTTTCTAAGTCAGTGTCGACTGCAAAGATAAAGTTGAAGATGCTGATGAACGACTTTATTCTCGATATTTAATTATTTTTATTCTCAATATTTTATTTCTACATTTTTCTGGATATTTAATGAGATTAATCTCGCATTATAAGCTAAAGACTTTATTCTGGAGGTGTTTTTTTTTTATTATTGTTTGGCCCTATAATCCTCTTTCTTACTCTCTCATTTGGCACGAATCCAAATGTTTCCATATTCACAATGTTGGCTATTTATTAGGCCTATGTAAACCAGGCTTTGTACTTAACCCGCTTTCCAAAAAAAAAAAAAAAATCATGGTCTTCCTCGCATGAAAAATCATCCTCTTCACATGAGGAAATATGTGCTTGGCCCGAGCTCAGGCTGAACGGCACGGATTGTACTGCCCGAGCTCAGGCTGAACGGAACGGATTGAACTAAGGGCTGTTTTAATTAAGCAGTGTATCTAGATTCTGTAGTGTATCTATATGTTTGGTTGACTGTATTTTATTCTGATAATGAACAGGCTGCAGTGTTTGCAATAGGCCTATATGAAAGGTGCATTTCTTTCGTACTGCTGTGCGGAGATGGCTAATCAGCATAGTCTACTTCATCTTTGCATAATAATAATAATAATAATAATAATAATATTAATAATAATAGCCTACAAGGAAGGAATAACTGACCCAAGGTGACCCAAAAAAACAAACAAACAAGGTACCGTCACAAACTTCTTGTTTGGCCAAATTAATATAAGCTATTCTGTGTCTTAAGACAAGTTAAATTAGAACAAGTTCAATAAAACATATTTATTATATTTCTATGGGCAGAGGAGAATAGCCAAACCAAAAAGAAACAAAGAAAACACAATGTAACATTCATAAAAC
>NW_015554247.1:44035-45902 GCF_001515605.1 Sinocyclocheilus anshuiensis | reverse complement strand
GATTTTGAGACTTCATTTTCGCAGTTTACAGCATTTCACGTCCCCCAGACACACAGCTTCCAACGAACAAGGCCCAGTGCAATTCATTAAGGTGTACACGATTTGAAAAATTTGCAAATGTGCATCACTACACTGAAACAAATGCTTTTCAACCGGTGTCTGCAGAGTTAAGAATTACATTAATGTAAATTAAAATAATAATGTAAAATTCAAATGAATCAAATAGAATCGACTCAGAAGAGACGTGAATGAATGCACGCGCGTTGCCTGATCCACAAATGCACATTTTAATCGTTACATGCACAAATTATGATACTTTAATACAAACTGTAACATTTGTATTCACAAATATGTCTCTATTCGAACAAAATGCTGCACATTAATGTAATTCTTAACTCTGCAGACACCGGTTGAAAAGCATTTGTTTCAGTATAGTGACACATTTGCAAATTTTTCAAATCGTGAACACGTTAATAAATTGCACTGGGCTTTGTTCGTTGGTAGTTGTGTGTGGGGGGCTCGTGAAATGCTGTAAACTGCGAAAATGAAGTCTCAAAATCCAAATTAACCGAACAAGATCGATTCGAACTAGACGTCAATTAATGCACGCATGTCACCTGATCCACATATGCATGGATTCCTTTTTGCATGAGCAATTTATGATATATTAATGCAGAACACAACATTTTTATTCGCAAACATGTCTGTATTTGTACAAATCGCTGCACAATCATTTAATCCCGAATTCCACAGACTCAAATTGAAAGTCATTTGTTTGTGGTTAGTAAGATACATGTATACAATTATGCAGTACATGGATAATTGTGCGTGCATCTATTAATCATTTTGAGTCTAATTTCATCCCATACTACAATCCCGATTCCTGACGAGTCAGCGATAGAGCGGAGGCGAGAAAGCTGCAGAGAATTCGCTCGCCCGGAAGCTTCTGTCACTGACATAGATTTACAGAAAATTACCGTTGTTTTCAAATAAATAATTTGACATACTTATTCCCAACACTTTATTAAGCTTTAAGTCACATCTCAAATGACAAGGGATCAATTTATAATCATGTTTATATTAATAACCCCGTGAACTCATTCTCTCAGATGCCTGGGTATGCGGTGCATTCACAATTTATATGGACAGAATGCCACTGGTAAACAATTGCCTTGTCCAAATACCCACACTTGCGATCAGTGCACTTGATCAATTGACTACTTATTTGACGTATTTCCTGTATCTGGTCCAAGTGTTCAAGTGAGGATGAAGACCACAAGTGTGTGTACAACTTTTCATTACCTGATGGGACACACTTATAGTGTTGTAAAAACGCAAGTGTTTACAAAGTTTTAATTTTTATTTTCAATACTTTGCATTTTAAAATAAACTTCTAAATGTCTGTTCAGTAGTTCCTATAACAGAGATGACACAATTTAATTTCTGGTGCTTCTAATTAAGTGATAAAAAGCAGTTGCAAATGATGTACAAAATAAATATACTCACCTTTGCACCAATAAAACGTGTAGCATTTTGTTTTACTACCAAATTATATGTAATATCTAATTATTATATTAATATTTCCGTGACCTCTCACGAGATCTCGGCAAAAAGTCTCAGGATTTATTTCCAGACCATGATGCATGATGGGATACACTAAGCCTCGAATAGTGCTCGGGAGCGGTATTTGAGATAGTGTGGATTTAATTCAATTCAATTCAAGTTTATTTGTATAGCGCTTTTCACGGTACAAATCGTTGCAAAGCAACTTTACAGCAAATTAAGTTTCTACAACATATTTAGTAGTAGCTTATCAGTGGTGACTGTCAGTTAATGTACATATGGCAGAAATGTACGGAAAAATAAA
>NW_015554247.1:40902-42884 GCF_001515605.1 Sinocyclocheilus anshuiensis | reverse complement strand
GTGGGGGGGGGACGTGAAATGCTCTAAACTGCGAAAATGAAGTCTCAAAATCCAAATTAACCGAACAAGATCGATTCGAACTAGACGTCAATTAATGCACGCATGTCACCTGATCCACATATGCATGGATTCCTTTTTGCATGAGCAATTTATGATATATTAATGCAGAACACAACATTTTTATTCGCAAACATGTCTGTATTTGTACAAATCGCTGCACAATCATTTAATCCCGAATTCCACAGACTCAAATTGAAAGTCATTTGTTTGTGGTTAGTAAGATACATGTATACAATTATGCAGTACATGGATAATTGTGCGTGCATCTATTAATCATTTTGAGTCTAATTTCATCCCATACTACAATCCCGATTCCTGACGAGTCAGCGATAGAGCGGAGGCGAGAAAGCTGCAGAGAATTCGCTCGCCCGGAAGCTTCTGTCACTGACATAGATTTACAGAAAATTACCGTTGTTTTCAAATAAATAATTTGACATACTTATTCCCAACACTTTATTAAGCTTTAAGTCACATCTCAAATGACAAGGGATCAATTTATAATCATGTTTATATTAATAACCCCGTGAACTCATTCTCTCAGATGCCTGGGTATGCGGTGCATTCACAATTTATATGGACAGAATGCCACTGGTAAACAATTGCCTTGTCCAAATACCCACACTTGCGATCAGTGCACTTGATCAATTGACTACTTATTTGACGTATTTCCTGTCCAAGTGTCAAGTGTTCAAGTGAGGATGAAGACCACAAGTGTGTGTACAACTTTTCATTACCTGATGGTTATAGTGTTCTTATAGTGTTGTAAAAACGCAAGTGTTTACAAAGTTTTAATTTTTATTTTCAATACTTTGCATTTTAAAATAAACTTCTAAATGAGTAGTTCGTAGTTCCTATAACAGAGATGACACAATTTAATTTCTGGTGCTTCTAATTAAGTGATAAATGCAAATGATAAATGATGTACAAAATAAATATACTCACCTTTGCACCAATAAAACGTGTAGCATTTTGTTTTACTACCAAATTATATGTAATATCTAATTATTATATTAATATTTCCGTGACCTCTCACGAGATCTCGGCAAAAAGTCTCAGGATTTATTTCCAGACCATGATGCATGATGGGATACACTAAGCCTCGAATAGTGCTCGGGAGCGGTATTTGAGATAGTGTGGATTTAATTCAATTCAATTCAAGTTTATTTGTATAGCGCTTTTCACGGTACAAATCGTTGCAAAGCAACTTTACAGCAAATTAAGTTTATACAATATTTAGTGAAAGCTTATCAGTGGTGACTGTCAGTTAATATATATATGGCAGAAATGTACAGAAAAAGCAATTAAAGGCGTAATCAAACAGACGATGAACACTATTAACAGCAATTATTATATGATGCAATCAAACTTATAGCAAAATGTGGTAGTTCTGTAAGTTGTTTCAGGGTTGGCATCATCTGAGGTCCTCTGAGGGGTTGGCATCATCTCTTCTCAGGTGTTCTGGATCCAGACTGAAGCTTGTTAGCAAAAACAGAGAAACAAATAGAATAATAAATAATTAGCATAGCTGCTGTTCCAACCAAGCAAAATTATAATCTAGCCACTGTGCTAAATAAAAACCTAGGATTGTTTTGGTTATTTTCTATGAGTTTGTGGATATGCTCGGCCCTGGCAGCTTTTAGAGCCTGTCTATAGCTGGACATACTGTTTTTCCACGCAATTCTAAAAACTTCCAAGTTAGTTTTTCTCCATTTGCTCCATAGTTTTTCTTGAGAGAATGGTATTACTGTTGTACCATGGCGCGGTACATTTTTCTCTAACCTTTTTCAATTTGATGGGGGCAACAGCTTCTAATGTATTAGAGAAGATAGTGCCCATGTTGCTAGTAATTTCGTCTAGTTCATGTGTACTTATGGGTACACAGAGCAGTTGAGATAAATCAGGCAGGTTATTTGTGAATCTGT
>NW_015554247.1:40496-40714 GCF_001515605.1 Sinocyclocheilus anshuiensis | reverse complement strand
AGTAACCAATAGGTCTGAGAGGAAATCTGCAAATTCTTTTAGGAAATCTGTATACGGCCCTGGTGGTCTATACACAATAGCCAGAGCAATAGATACGATACATTTCTTTTGAATATCTGACAGTGTAACATTAAGCATAAGTATCTCGAATGAGTTAAACCTGTATCCTGTCTTCTGAGTAACACTGAGAATATCACTATATATTGTTGCAACACCGC
>NW_015554247.1:35745-39508 GCF_001515605.1 Sinocyclocheilus anshuiensis | reverse complement strand
TAGACCAATATAATCATTAGGTTTTAGCCAGGTTTCAGTCAAGCAGAGTACATCAAAACGATTATCTGTGATCATTTCATTTACAATAACTGCTTTGGGTGAGAGTGATCTAATGTTTAGGAGCCCAAACTTTAAAAATTGTTTTTGCTCATTTATTTTACATTTTTCTGGTTTAATCACGATCAGATTTTTTCTAGATCCTATTTATATTTTATATTTTGACCAAACTATTCTGGGAACAGACAGCCTTTATAGATTGGACAGCACAAGATCATTTAAGATTTAAGCGGGTAGAACAAAAGTCATCAGGGCAGTTATTCTCGTAAGGTGCATCGACACACAGCGCAGATGTTCTCCGGAACTCTTCCACTCTCGCGAGTTCATCCCCGGGCAAAACCCGCGGCGCTGCCGTGGTGGTTCCGTGTCTTCTTCGGACACGAGTGGCGCGGCGCAGCGCGACTCAACAAAAGACATATATATATATGGCGAGTATTATGTGACAGGATTACCTGCCGGAGTTGACAGTCGTGTTCTTTTACGTGTGAGAAGGGTACGTTGCCTCCACAGACGCATGATAAGTACGTCGTTGAGAAGTACGTCGCCTCTAGACTGTGACGCCAAATACCTCAAATAGTGTTCAATTAAATTATTTTCGGTTTTACATTATTATTTTACTACAAATTATACACCATCAACAGAGCTGAAAATTAATTGTATTTTCACAATAACATCAACTTTACAGACACATAAATTCACTAATTATTTAACATATTATTCTAATATGTGCCATTCTGAGGTTTTACTTTTGATATATTGGTTATGTTAATCATTTTACTTAACACTCAGGTATGGTGCTCACAGTTGTGCGAATACATTAGCTCAGGAGATGAGTCGATACATCATGTTGTTCAAGAGAAGGTGATGAAACGGTATTTTAATAGAATTGTTAAAGAAGTGTATAAACAATGCAGGTGCATTTTGAAACATTAAATTGCGCTGTCACTAACGATTATTTTGTTAAATGAGCAATCTACTGATGATTTGGTATTTTATAGACTTAAATGAACAGTAGCTTAAACTGTAAATCTTTAAAAATAGACTTAAAATATCTGTAACGATGAGGCAATAATAATTGGTTTAAATAAAACATCAAAAGTGAGTAATCATATGGTTTCATTGAACAACACTGTTAAAATACATTAAGAAATGTACATCTAAACCAGGGGTGGCGAACGTCGGTCCTGGAGAGCCGCAGCCCTGCAGAGTTTTGCTTCAACCCTAATCAAACACACCTGAACAAGCTAATCAAGGTCTGAAGGGTTACTAGAAAGCTACAGGCAGGTGAGTTTTAATTAGGGTTGGAGCTGACCTCTGCAGGGCTGCGGCTCTCCAGGACCGGAGTTCGCCACCCCTGATCTAAACAATAAACATATGTACAATATGTCCTGCAGAATTAAGCTCCAATCACAATAAAAAAAATTTAAAAAAAAATCTCACCTGCCTGTATAATAATCCGAAAGACACTGATTGGTTTGTGGTGTGTGTCAGGTGTGTTTGATTAGGGTTGGAGCTAATTCTGCAGGCCAGGTGCACTTCATTGCTTATCCCTAGGACCTGGTTCTTAGTCCTGGTCATGGGGACCCCCTGCTATGCACATTTTGCATGTCTCCCTTATTTAACACACCTGATTCAGTTCATCAGCTTGTTAGAAGAGAGCTCCATGAACTGAACTGTGTAAGATAAGGGAGACATCAAAAATGTGCAGAGCCGGTGTCCTGATATTTTATCCTACCTGTCAGATTGTCCTACCAGGGTTTACTGCGCATGCGCACATCAATATTGTGTCCTTTGTCTCATGCTGAACAACATTTAATGTATCTGCATTACTGTAAGGGTAGGTTCAGGGTTGGGGTAGGTGTAGGTGTAGACTTCAATAAAACACAATCTACTAGGTAGAAAAAATTATTTATTGGTTGTTACAATGTTAGTATTCATGCATTATAACCAATATACAGTCCCTATTTACTTCCTTTAAGAATGTCAAAGGCTTCAATAATATATATATATATATATATAAAACATCTGAGACTGTTGTAACAAACCTTTCTTTTTTTTTATAACAAAATGTTATAGGCTGTAGAACATTTTGAACATCATGAAAGTATGTTTCCTTAGAATAATGTGCACTCCACATCATTTAATGTTGACTACATTGTCCAAGTAAAAAAGAACACCTTTAATAGTAAGAACGTTTAGTTTGCGGTACTACACCAAAACAACAAAACTGCGGTACTACAGCCAAAAAAGAAAAGTTATCTAAAAATGAAATTAACTTATAGTTATTATTAACTATTAACACTTGTTAGGAAATAACTAAAAGCAATGCGACGTACATTGAGACGACGTGTGTATCAGGCGTCATGTAAGGCGACGTACCTAGTTCAGACGTACTTAGTACACGTACCATTTTTGATAAATTTCTTACATATGCCGCCGTCACGTCGCCGCCTATGATTGGTTCCAACAGTGACGTCACTGCGGGTCTGTCGTCTGCCTGCCCTATCAATCCCATTCAAAAATCGACACGGACTGACGGCGACGGAAGGGTAGACTGCTCCTTCTCCTGCTAAGCCTTCAATCTGTCACAAATCACACCTCATACCAGCTCGAGCTGCACCGAATGCTGCTCGAACGTGTCCTCACCTGCACTCAAAGGTAGACACACATCCGCCATTAAAGCAAGTAACAGTGAGTAAAACAATGGTAATGTGTGTGAATAGAGTATTAGCAATGTAAGCGAGATTAGCGGCAACCACGCTGGTTATGCTAACGGGCTATATGCTAATAGCGGACTCGGGAAATCAAAATAGAACTAATGATAACAAGGCGCTCTGATTGTTTTTGTTGTAGAATACGATAGGTGATATATTCACACGTTATAGAAACGAAAATTACGGTGTATAAAATTGATTTGAAGATAAAAAATAGACGATAAAGAATGAACTTGACGGAGCTCAAACTCAAAACACATGGCAGCAAAGATTTAGTGTGCGTTAAGGGCACTGCGCTCTGGCGTTTTTAAGACTTGGGACAGTCTTGCACACTTACTTCCTGTCGCGCGCACGCACTCTCAAGTGGCCAAGACCGCAAGTGTGGGTATTTGGACATGGCAACAGTGTCACTACCTGTACCTCACAGTGATTGGCTGCCACTCTGCATTTTTGTTGCCTTACTTTTCCATTAAGTTGAGTGCTTCTCAACTTTTGGAGGCTCTTGACCTCTCTCTGACATTAGTCAGGGTAGACGCCATATTGAACTTTACACAGATGAAAATCAGGCTGCAAGGAAGAATTGTACATGCAGTAGTATCAAAAAGGAGAAATATATTTAATTGCTTCTAATCAACTTAGTTTGCCAAGCCTTGCTTAATACACACAAGCACTACAATTTTTACAGAACCTTCACATTTAATGGTATTTATTTGTAGAATACATTTAATAGATTAAACTTTCATGAAAACATTTGCAATTGTTTTGTAAAAGGTGTCTTTACACATGTTTAGGCTGAGTTTTCATTGTATTTACACCGTTGACCAGCAGGCGTCACCGGCCTCTGCTTTCTCGAGCACTTCGAAACACATATGCTGCGTCTCAATGTGCCTAAAAAGTATGTACTCTTTTGGTGAAGAAAAAGTACACACTTTTGAGTGTGTAGTAGAAGAGTAGGCAAGCTTTGGGACATACTTGCCTTGTCCAAATACCCA
>NW_015554247.1:24654-35681 GCF_001515605.1 Sinocyclocheilus anshuiensis | reverse complement strand
GTTTAGTGTATCCCATCATGCATCATGTTCTGGAAATAAATCGTGAGACTTTTTGCCGAGATCTCGCGAGAGGTCACGGAAACCTTTCCAATGCAAGTTAAATATTAATGATAATTAGATATTACATATAATTTGCTACTAAAACAAAGGGTTGTACGTTTTATTGGTGCAAATGAGTAGTGGTGATATTTATTTTGTGCAACATTTGCAACAGCTTTTTATCACGTAATTAGAAGCACCACAAATTTAAATTGTCATGTTATAGAGACACTGAACAGACATTTAGAAGTTGATTTTAAAATGCAAAGTATTGAAAATTAAAATAAAGCTATGTAAACACTTGCATTTTTACAACACTATAAGTGTGTCCTATCAGGTAATGAAAAGTTGTACACACACTTGTGGTCTTCATGCTCACTTGAACACTTGGGCCAAATACAGGAAATACGTCAAATAAGTAGTCAAGTGGTCAAGTGCAAAGACCGCAAGTGTGGGTATTTGAACAAGGCAACTATCACGTCACACAACTGCTCTTTAACGGACGATGGAACAGATGAAATATAACACAGATAACAATAAATAAATATTTGTTACCAGGTTAAATGTTGGTTATTAGTAACTCAAACCCCGTTTTGTAAACCTCTCTACCTAACCGTCGATCGCGTGCATCCGCCACGTTTGTAGTTTTTCTAACGGGTTTTATTCGTGTTTGTAGTTCTGGACCAAATCCTTCGCCAAAGCGCAATGGATTGTGGGAAATTGTAGCCATTAGAGTGTGAACGGATCCACACTTCAAAAATCGACCTGAAATAGTAGACCATCCGGGGACTTTTGGAATACTCTTTTCAACATACTATGCTTTGGGACACACTTATTGTAATCTCACGTACTATTTAGGATGGATAGTATGAACTAGTGATGGGCAAATGAAGCCTCATGAAGCACTGAGGCTTTGGGAAAAGATTCAAAGCTTCGCAAGTGCCAAAAATAGCGCCATCTGGTGGTCAATTAAAAACAGCAGCCAAAAGCCTGTGAAAATAGTGTGTGTGTGTGTGTTTGTTCAAATTTACCCATTAAACTGTGGCATTAAATGCCAATATGAATATCAATATGATGTAACAGAAGAATAATGTACACATATGAATTGCATATGCCAAATATATATTTTTTCTGAAATAGTTTGTATTCTTCATATTACTTGTATGGCTGGGTATTTAAAAATGTAACGGAATAAGTCTGAATGAAAACTTACTCGTAAAGTAAGATCTGGGGTTTCGAACATTCCGACACGCGCACGTGATTGGACAGATAGTGAGGCTTCATTTTCTGCGGATCACGTGATTCTCTGAAAACAACACGCGCTCCGGCACAGAGCTTGTGAGAAACTGCGCTGCTTACCCGATACGCGCTTTGAAGCTTCAGTGTCATATGTAACATCACTAGTATGAACATTGAGACGCAGGGAGTGAGTAATTTTGCGAAGCATGTTAGTTCATTTGATGAAGATCTTCGAAAAGCTTCGTTTCTCCCATGAAATTAACCTTAACGCTAACTAAGCTAAGTCGCTAACCCTTCAGAACTGTATTAAAAGCATGCTAATAGTGATGGGAATTCCGGCTCTTTTTAGGGATCCGGATCATTTGGCTCAGCTCAGCAAAAAGAACCGGCTCTTTCGGCTCCCGAACGGCTCTTTATTTAGTAGCACTTCTGGCTTTTGTTATTCAGCCAAATTTGTCAATGTTTTGACCTATGTCTAGTATGTGTGCACAAATATAAAGAAATTATTCAAAGTAAATACATCGTTAAAAAAAATAACATTAAAAAATATAAAATGCCATGTAATATTCAGTTTTGTTCATGTTAGTTCATGTGATGAAGATCTTCGAAAAGCTTCGTTTCTCCCATTAATTAACCTTAACCCGTCAGAACTGAATTAAAAACAATAACCAGCTCCTGGCCAATAGTATGTTCCTGCAGTTTCAGGACCGCAGTTCTAGGACCCTATATTACACACTTTGTAATTAACATCTGATGCATTTATAAATCAAAAATCACAATTGAAATAAAAAAAATGTCCCTGAGATTCCATATCTTTAACAACATGTACAAACATTACTACAAACTAAACAACCAGGGTCCCAGAAATGCGGTCCTGAACCTGCAGCCGCCGCTATATTATCCAATTCGGTAGGTGGCGCTGTTACAAAAGAATAGGGTCCTAGAACTGCGGTCTTGAAACTGCAGCCTCCGGTTGTGCAGGAACACTCTTCTCGCTCCTGGCGAGCGGATCCGTGCCGCCAGACCGACAGGTGGCGCTGATGGTTCGTCTCCTCCTTCCTGCGCCTCAGTCTGTTTAAAGAAGAAGGCGTCACGACTCTTCACAAACAGTTGCAGGTGAAGATATTAATATTTCGGGCTGCGGTATCAACTCAGACATGTTTTCTGGTAAGATCTTTCTGCTGTTGTTTTCGGATGCGTGTCGTTGCCGCATTATTCGCATGGATTATTAGAGAAATATACTAACTGCATTTAGCAGTCAACTCCTCCCTTATGTGTTTTACTATATTATACAGCATTTTTAACGTTTGAGTATCTAATAATCTTTATATTTACACCACACCAACATCGTTAATCATTATATAATTTAATAGATTTGTAAGAATAAACATAAACAACAGGAATGGTATGACCTGAACTGGATTCACGTTTGATTTGATTTGACAGGATGTTTATTTTTTTTACTTCCAAGTATTTTCTGACATTATTGTGTTTAATATAATACTTGCTGTCGTTGTTGTGGATTATATTGATGTTGGTATAGTAAAGTTACATGTTAATGTATTTTATTACATTTAGATACTGTTTAATTTTATATTAGAGGATGTTTAATATTAGACTGTTTAATTATTAGTTGAATATGTGTAATTATGTATTTTAGTACTGTAGTATTGTTATAATGTGTTATTTAATACGTTATAATAAAATAATAAATATAAATAAAGTATGTTTTTAACATACTCTTTGTATTAATATCTTCCTTGAGTAATTGACCAAAAAATATGGTCTAAGAGTTTTTCTATTTAACATTATTTAGTTTTAATTTTTCATCATTTGCAATCTCACACACACACGCACACACAGACACAGACACGCACAGACACAGACACACACGCACAGACACACACGCACGCACAGACACAGACACACACACAAACACACACACACACACACAGACACACACAGACACAGACACACACACACACAAACACACACACACACACACACACACATTCCATTCAGCCTTTCAAATGATATGAGGTCAAAAGCCTGCATGCATATTTATTATACAAGAATTAGAAACTGCTGTTTTTAATAGTTTTTTGTGGTGTATAGGATGTTGCATTGCTTGAACTCATGTGTACTCTTTATGCTCGTCTCATATGTTCTGTCTGCCTGATTGAGTGTTGAGATGGAAATAATGGCTGTGAATCTGCTGGCCACCTCTCCGTCCACCTCCACGCTCCCTCCGTCTCCCTCTGTGGAGGACTCTGCTTTCCCACTGTCGTCTCTGGACAGCGAGGACTATGTGTTTGTGGAAGCGCGGCATCCCAACAAAGTGCTGGAAGGCTTGAACAGCTTACGGCTCAATAAAGCTTTCTGTGATGTGACTCTGTGCTGCGGAGGCCAGGAGTTTCCCTGCCACCGTATTGTACTGGCCTCCTTCAGCTCTTATTTTCAGGTAATAGTCATGGTTTCTGTCAAAAGGCTGCCTAATAGGAAGGAATAGTCCAGTGCTAAACTTGGCAAAACTTTATCCGATATTTTCATATAATTTAGTTTTCCCATGTGACATGAGTGCTCTATAATATGCAGAATTCAGCATATTCCCCCTAGAATCAACACAGAAAAGAAAAAGAAAAAGAGCTGTGTCTATGTTAAATGAAAATTAAATGTTAAATTAAGCAATCCTTTGTTTTTTACAGGCTATTTGTTCAAACCCTGAAAAAAAGTTCCCAAAACATCCTTTTATATCAGTGGATATAATAAAAAAAAAAATAATTAGAAGCACCACAAATTAAAATTGTCATGTTATAGGGACTACTGAACAGACATTTAGAAGTTGATTTTAAAATGCAAAGTATTTAAAATTAAAACTAAAATAAAGCTATGTAAACACTTGCATTTTTACAACACTACAAGTGTGTCCCATCAGGTAATGAAAAGTTGTACACACACTTGTGGTCTTCATGCTCACTTGAACACTTGGACCAAATACAGGAAATACGTCATATAAGTAGTCAAGTGGTCAAGTGCAAAGACCGCAAGTGTGGATATTTGGACAAGGCTAGGGTCAGAATTTAACTTTTTGCGTCAACGGGCAATATCTGACCCCTGGAAGTTATTTCCTGGGGCATTTTTACAATTGTAAATGCAACTTTTTATAATTATACTATTAAATGTATCTGTGTTTTACATGAAATATCTATATTTAATCAATTAATTCATTCAAATTAGCAACCTGTTTGATCAACATCAACAAAAGTCAGAAGCTGCATCTGACATGGCATTTATGTTTATTTACACAGACTGTTTAATGCTGTTCAAAGGTGATATAAATGGATTTACACAACAGTTGCATGATGTTATGAGATTAATGCAATTTTAAATAGCCTACAGAGAGTATCTGAATTATACATTTAAAATAACAGGAACTCTTAATAGGCTAGTGCTGCAATATTATGCCGATCATAATTGTTGATTATTGTATAAAGATTATTACATAATATATGAATTGACGGAATACATTACAAAAGTCATATTCTTTTAGGCTACACAGACAAAACAAACCAAGAACCATTTATTTATACATCTAAATTCCTCTGATTGGCCATTGCATTCACATGCTCTGCAGATACATGTGTGATCGATTATAATGCTCAATGCAGCAAAAACAATGTGTAAAAAAATCTTTACTGCAACCTGAGCAGATCTAAATGTAATATCGCAATCGACACATTTATTTTCACATTTCACTTTATTTAACTATACAGTGCGGTGCCTCTGCAGGTTTTGGAAAGCAGGGGTGGTTTTTGGAAAGAATGCTGACAAATATTTCATGTATAGCTCAGATTTCAGAAAATATTTAGCCTTTCTACTCCATAGACAGATAAGTTTCCCCATCTTGCTAGTGGTTAAATACTCCTTTAAAAGGGTCATATGACGTTGCTAAAAAAGAACATTATTTGGTGTAATGAAATGTGTTTATGCTGTTTAAAGGTTAAAAAAACACATTATTTTCCACATACTGTACATTATTGTTTCTCCTCTATGCCCCGCCTTTCTGAAACGCGTCGATTTTTACAAAGCTCATCGGTCTGAAAAGCAAGGTGTGCTGTGATTGGCCAGCTATCCAGTGTGTTGTGATTGGCCGAATACCTCAAGCGTGTGACGTAAATGTTATGCCCCTACCATACTGTGATGCCGTGTCCCGGCGCGACTAGACAAAAACATTCAAACCCATTATAAACGAGGCATTTGTATTGTAACACTCCAAAGAGAAAAGAAAACTTGAAATCGCATCATATGACCCCTTTAATGGCTGAAAGTGGTGGAAAATACATATATTCTAACATCACTTAAAGCACCTTTACTACTGTATCCTCTAGTATAGTTATTTCTATCATCTGCGTACACAGACAAGAGCCCTTGACTAACATTATTAGTGAAAAAATGTTAAAAAAAAACAGTGTGATTTGTGGAAATTCTCTCTGAAGTGTTCAGTTTTAATAAAATGTGATGTGGTAATTTCAGCCTTGACTCTCTTAACTTTAAATGTTCATGACAGGATTCTAAGTGTCCTTGTTCATTTAAGAGTTCATTATACTATGAACTTATGCCTTCTTTCTCTTCTGTTTCGCTTCATCAGGAGGAGTTTCTGTCTCTTTGTGCCGATAAACTGACTGAGATCATTTCCAGTGACCATCTGAACGTGCCAAAAGAGGAGACGGTGTTTGAGGCGGCTGTTGTCTGGCTGGAGAAGAACTCCTCACGCAGACAGAGCTTCGAGAAGGTAACATCTTTATGTATTCAGGAAGAGACCCAACTGATTCTAATTCTCCATTGATGCACTCTATCACTTATGCTGCGGTCACAACTAGACATTTTGAACACACATAATTTCTTAAGACATGATATAACGTCACACTCTGCTGCATCTTTTTTATAACATAAACTCAACATAGCAAACAATGCAAAATCCAAAATGTAGAAATATGCAATCTACTCCACTTTTCTGCAATGCTATACAAACCTGCAGCTTTATAGTTTGTGTTCTTTCAGTTCCACTAAGAAGTCACGCTGTGAAGTATCAGTCTTCAGACCTTTTCGTAGAGTACAGTTTAGCTGTTATTTAACGTAGTTGATGTGCTTTATGTATGCATGTTGATCAATGTTGATATGTGAATAAAAACCTAAATTAAATCTGTTCATTATGTAAAGTGTCTCTTCAGAAGACTTGGACTATAAGACTAAGACTTGCGATGTAATAGACATTTCCATTGTATTTAAAGTCTAAGGTTGCAGCTAGGACAAAAAGATTTTAGTAGCCGAAATAACATTTCCCTTATCATTTTATTGTGTTAGTCCTGGTTAGACACTGTGTTAGCAAGCTCCACGTATTGGTGGTTTTTTGAGTGGTGTTTCCATGGGAGGTTTATTATGATCTCAGTAGAGTGGGTGGTGACGGAGCTCCAGCAGATGTCTGGGATTAGCCGCCTTTATGTGTTTTGATGAACTAAGCCTGCGAAAGCTCACATGCTCCTTACAGGCTATGATTATGAAGAGAACCGTCTCTTCACAGGGATGTGCGAGAAGCGAAAATCTAGCCCTGGGGTCGGATTGCGGTGTTTACATATCATTGTTGCTATGCAGTTATTTAAAGACTAGACCTTAATTACAGCTCTTGAGAAAAGCTCATTGCATATCTCATGGGAATGTAAAGCAGTTCTGAATGAACAGGATTGATTTTAAGTTGCAATCAGTAGCGTTTGCTAAGACAAATGTCATTATCACTATTACTCATAATTTGGTTTAAAGGGATAGTTCACCCCGAAATTAAAATTGTGTTATCATACCCTCATGTCGCTTCAAACCTTGAGAGATTTTTGTCCCTTCGTTGAAAGTCCATTCCATCAAAATTTTGATGCTTCAAAAAATTCATAAACGCATTGGAAAAGTAGTTCATATGAGTTGAGTGGTTTAATTCAAGCGTTCCAAAGAGACCAGATTTTATTTATTTGTCAATTGATAAATTTTTATTCACTTATCAAAATTAAATGTGTTATTTGATGCATTTTAATCAGATTTTGTGCAATATTGTGCTATATATTGCGTCTGGTTCATTCGTCACACAAGAAATGTAAAATGAAGTCAAACACATTGCATTATGGGAGACGGTATTCTGTTGAGTATATGCTGGATTGTATCATGCACTGAAATGAATTTTTTACTGAAACTGAAATTAAAGTTTTCATTTAAATTTGTAAACCTTTTTAATGACACATTTGTACAATAAAAAGGAAGAGTTCATAGTCACTTATTGCCATTATTTAACCAAGCTATCCATAAAACAAACAAAACAAGCCCTATGATTTACTAAAATAACGCATATTAAATATATATATATATAGATTACACTTTAAAACATTTGCAACAGAAACCGTCGAAACGGTGACTCATTTTGCGAAGCAATTGGTTCAGTTCATTTAAAGTGCCCCTATTATGCCATTTCCAATAGTGCCTTTCATGCAGTGTGTAATGTAGCTGTATGTGAATGTAAACGATCAGCAAAGTTGTAAAGCCGAAAGTGCACGATAAATAAAGTTATTGTCTCCCAAAATAAAGAATCGACTCTCTACAGCCTAAACGAGTCATTAGTAATTGTCACGGGGTAAAACATTTGCATAATTCCCGCCTATGTTCTGCGTTGGCCGGCAGCGAACAACTTGACCCCACCCACAAACACGTCATTTTACTGACGACTGCTTCTCTAATCTCGGGGAGTTCTACGCGGCATTCACTAAACGCTTGCTGTTGAAAGATGGCTCAGTACCCTGTTTATTTGGACCAGCTGGCTCCACTGGATCACAAGTATGATAAATAATAGATATTTATATTTTCTATCGAGCGTTCAAAATACGTAACTATGGCAACGGCTGTATCATTTACGACACGCGCTGTACACCGTAGACCAATCACAACAGACTAGGCCATCTGACCAATCAGAGCAGAGCAGGCTCACGGAAAGGAGGGGTTTAGAGAGACTGAATCTTAGAACTTCTTTGAACGAATCGTTTGAGAATCGCTGGAAAATGAGGTGATATTAAATGCATATTTTGAGAAAACGAAAGCGTTCTTTGACCTTGCATGCATGTAATGCTATTGTAGGAGACTCCCAAAGCAATATTAGGAACCTTAAAAATGGCATAATTGGGGCACTTTAAAGTTTCTCCCATCACTAGGTTCTAGAGCACATCAGGCTGCCCCTCATCAGTCCGTACTACATTCACGACGTCATCGAGACTCTGGACGTTGTGAAGGAATCGATCAAGTGCCAGAAGCTGATCTCTGAAGCCAAGGACTATTTACTGCTGCAGGACCGCAGAGGAGAGCTGTACGGCCCCCGAGCTCGACCTCGACGCGCAACAGGTGACCACAGTCCCTAAACCTGTCCTGCTACAACAGCTTCTTAAGTCGGGCTTTTTGTCATTGTTATAAGACCGATAGCTGAGCTAAAGTTACTGAATGCAGTTTGTCACCATTGAGAAAGTGAGCGATAAGTATGAGAACAATTAATATTTAAAGGGATAGTTCACCCTTTATCTGCTTACCCCCAGGGCATCCAAGATGTAGGTGACTTTGTTTCTTCAGTAGAACACAAACGAAGATTTTTTAACTTAAACCGTTGCAGTCTGTCAGTCACCACAATGTCCAACATCCGTAAACATCACATTTTAATTTTTGGGTGAACTATCCCTTTAATGTGTTTATTTAAAGGCCAATCAAACGTTTTGATGCATTTACTCATTAGTACTACTTTCCACATTTAGAACGGTCATAGAAACTTTAAGTGTTCACGATAACCCTGCTCTGTGATAAATGTCAGAACTCTTATATTTGCTCTTGACATTCTCTCAGCCAACATCATGAGGTGCATCCTGGGATGCTTTCATCTGGAACAAGCAGAGTGTCTTCTTGATGAGTGTAATCATCCAGTGGCTGCTGTGTGTTTGTCTCTGTCAGGCACGGCTGAGGTGATTGTGACTGTCGGAGGCGAGGATGATAAGGTTGTGCTGCGCAGCGTGGAGAGTTTCGATCCCCTCACCAGCCAGTGGAAGAGTCTGGCCTGCCTGCCCTTCGCTGTCAGCAAACACGGCTTAGTCGTGTCTGGTGAGTGTGTTAAAGGATGTGACATCGCTGTTCAACTTCCTGAGTCAATTGCTCAGTGATGGTTTTAGTTAGGGCTGGGCGGTATATTAAATATTCATGCATTTGTAATGATTTTGCTGTTTTCAGGCTCCATGCTGTATTTGGCTGGCGGTGAGTTTCCAGACGGCTCGGCCAGTCGAGAGATGTGGCGCTACGACCCGTGCTTTGACTCCTGGTCAGAGATGGCACCCATGAACGTGGCGAGATCAGAACTGGGTAATGGCCACCAAATTTGTACAAACGTATACAAAAGAGCAGGTGGTTTATGCTGCGTTCAGTTAAGCCCCAAAAGATGGGAAAGTGCAGTGGAGTGTTTACTTTGTTTCCAATGAGTCAAAGTTCCACGTAACTTGCAAGGAGACATTTTTTGTTGATTGTAGAAACACCTGCAAACCTAATGATAGCATTCCCATTTTTTTTTTTTAAACATCATTTTCAAAATATCAGGCAATTGAATTTTTTCATGGTCACTTCCAACTCAGGGTGGAATGCAGCATCACACCCTGCCTTATTTCTTACAATTGTTTGGAAATAAAGAAGATACTGTTGTCCTGAAATGAACAAGAGTGTTCAAGAGTCCTGTTTTTTTCAGGATTGGTGATGTTGGATGGATATGTGTTTGCTGTGGGCGGCTGGGAAGGCCGCTCTCGTCTGGACTCTGTTGAGTGTTATAATCCACAGACAAACACATGGCAGTTCATGGAATCGGTCAAGATGGCGGTCACTAGTCCAGCTGTGGTGGCGCTGGATGGATTACTCTATGTGACAGGTAGCAGATTTCCTCCAACTTAAGCTCCAGCCACCGTTGTAGAATGAACATTTGATTCCAACTACATGGACAGCATGTGGCCTGATGTTTAACACAGAATGTAATGTAAATATAGACAATAAATGTCTAAAAGGCGCTGGTTACACTGCCAATCAATGCTTGTAGTGCAGAAATAGCATACTCTTAAATATCTGAATTATTGGTAATATATTAATATTTTGGGGTGCTGATACCAAAAACAGTGGCTGTTTTACGTCACACTTGCTCACAAAATATTAACACTTTGCAGCATTTGTAAGGTGAGAAAAGTATTGAATCATCCATTTATCGCCAAAAAAACTGCCACTAAGACATGATTCCTATCTTCCTCTGAGCCTGGTTACAACTATTTGTTCAATTATCAGCTGATTTTCACATGTATGAATGATTCTGAAGACATTTTATGCATAATTCAGATTTTAAGGTTAGAATAATGGTCCGTGACCAAATATTGCGCAGTTGTTTTCTGCTACATCTGTGGGTGTTTTGCTACATCCAAACAGCATCAGAAAATTACAGAGTATTTGAACTTATTTTTCAACTCCTTTGTTGATTGTAAGCTAAATTATACATTCTGAACAGTTATTTGAAACTGAAAAATGAAAATGTTGTCATTAATCACTTACCCCCATGTCGTTCCAAACCCCTAAAAGCTTCGTTCGTCTTCGGAACGCCGCGACACAAGGATACGTTTTCTACGTGTATATACGCTTTGATTTGAACGAAAACAGCG
>NW_015554247.1:24122-24218 GCF_001515605.1 Sinocyclocheilus anshuiensis | reverse complement strand
TCTCGTCGCTTCATAACATTACGGTTGAACCACTGATGGCAGATGAACTATTCTGACGATGCTTTTCATACTTTTCTTGACAGTGTAAGTTACTTG
>NW_015554247.1:16826-23581 GCF_001515605.1 Sinocyclocheilus anshuiensis | reverse complement strand
CCGGTTTTCATCCAAAATATCTTAAATTGTGTTCCGAAGACGAACGAAGCTTTTACGGGTTTGGAACGACATGGGGGTAAGTGATTAATGACAACATTTTCATTTTGGGGTGGAGTATCCCTTTAAAACTTTTGAACTTCGATTGCTGTTGATATTTTGATATGTAAAATTTTCATTTTTATTTTGTAAAAAAACTACTTGATAAAAAGTTTTAACTCGGCATAATCAAAGTAGGTTATATTAGGTCGTTTTTGCAGAAATAGTTTTTTCAAGGGCTGTGTAATATTCCCTTTCTGAAACCACAGGAGGTGCTGTTTTAGAAGATGGCGACGGCACAAACTTGGCACAAGCGTACAACCCTAAAACATGCGTGTGGACAGAGGTGGCGCCCATGCAGATCGCCCGCTCTGGATCTGCTGCCTGCATCCTGAAGGGCAAAATATACGTCATAGGTGAATATGGAGGCTTTTATTTCCTAAGCCATTTGAGTCTTATCCTGTAGAGCAGTGGATCACAGTTGTTCCTCTCTAGGCGGCTGGCACGCTTCCACCGAGAACACGGATAAGGTGGAGTGCTACGACCCCAAGACCAACAAGTGGACCATGTGTGCTCCCATGAAGGAGAGACGCTATCGACCCGGCGTGGCGGTGGTGGACGGAAAGATTTACGTTTTAGGAGGAGAGGAGGGATGGGACAGGTGAGAGATACTACACGTTTGTAGTCGCGCCATTATCTCATAGCTACGTTAAATATATCTGCATAATGCCCATCTGCTGGCTGTTTTGGCCCGTCGTCAAAGAACTTCACTATGTCAAGCTCTCAGTATCAGACGTACATTTTAGAAAGACATTTGAGCTTTTCTATAGTAAACGTACAAATTTACTCACTGTGTTTATACTATGATTACATAGAGCAGCAATAAGCGCATGTGGGTTGACATAGCAACCAGATACATAGCACTGCAAGTTCAACACACAATAGCAGGCACACAAACACTTAATAGCCTATTTAGTCATTCTTACTGAAAATGGCCGATTAATCAGTTTGTATTAGAAAATCTATGTCTAGGTTTTGTTCTGTGTAAATCAAATAACATTTGGATGTAAATAGTCCTCTTCCTGACATAAATGTAGAACCCGCTACAGCGGAGCGTCCTGCGGATCGTCTTTACGAGCACGGCATCAGCATCTTCATCTGACTTTATTTTGGTTTGGTCTAGATTTCTCTGCAGTTGTTGTATGTTGTAAAAAACACTGAATATCAATTCACGCCGTGCAACAGGCAAGCAATATAAACTACACTATTATCCCCCAAAATGCAGATTCGTCACGCCACAACTTCTTACGCAAATGAGATGGGAGGCATTAAGTTTGATTTGTTAATTGTTTTACAAAGTAACAATTTAAAATGTATTAAAATAACTACATTGTATGCATATTTACTTTTCAGTTGAAAATATTATTCATGAAAAAAAAACCTAGAAAAAATTTGTAAAATAGTTTTTTGAAGATTTTTTTTTTCTGAAATTAATAACGTAAACATATTTGTAAATGAGCATAATATAGACACTTTAATAATCAAAGAGTGTGTATAATCAATTTAATTTAAATATATAATTTATTAAATTTTTAACAATAATAGTGCCCTATGAAATGTTTTATTTTCTCAGAAAATCTGTTGTCTGTTTTCATTTTTCTGGATTTTGTTTTCTAATTTAATACAGATTTATTATCAAAAATGGTGGTAATAAAATAAATTGCATAAATCTTGAAAGATTTCATTATTCTTTTTTTCTTTCTTTCACCACTGTTGTGGTGCTCCACAACAGTTAAACCACGGACCAAAAATGTATGTGTGATATTCCTTAAAAAAACAAAGTTTTAATAAACTGTATTATTATTTGTATTATTACTTTGAGGAGTACAATCTATAGTACAATTGTAAAATATTTGTCTTCTTTCTTTCCAAGTTAAACTAAACTTTTGCAGGTTGTAGTGAAGTCCTTAGAATTTCTGTGTGTATCTGAAGATAGTTGAATACAATGCAATGGTGAAATGCTGGCCCAGAGCAGATGGAGGTGAAGTTTGTGTGTTCTTGTCCTCATATAGTGAGACGGCAGATCCTGAAAACACAACAGCCACACATGCTTGAGTTTGTGTAGTAAACCAAACCATGCCATTAATTCACACAGACACACGCAGAACGTGCAGACTTCATATCTAAATAGTGTGTTTTGCGGTTTAATCTTCACAGGCACTAGCCCATATTGTGATCTGATTAACTGTACAGCACCTGTTTTTGATCGATTCATTCACATTTGCCAAATTCCGTGACGTTCCATGTTATACTGTAAATTATATTATGACTGGATTCTGTGGAAGTCATAGGGTCTTACGACACTCAGTCTGATGCCTGCTAGCTATGTCCGCTGTCCGTCCGTCGGGGGTTTCTGAGCAAACTGACTTCCCCTGCAGGTATCATGACACTATAGAGCGATACTGTGAAGAATCGGACAGCTGGGAGATCATCGGAGAAATGCCCACCAGCCGCAGCTGGCTGAGCTGTGTCTCGCTGCAGCTCAGGAAGGACACTCACGTGGGCAGCCATCCTGGCACTGCAACAGAGATGGAGTTTCCTGTGGACTGAGAGCACTAGGGCTCCACCTGCATCACTGCCGGCCGGGACGGAAGGCCAGGGGGCAGCTTTCAGAGCGCCCGGCTCCACCACACTTTCGGTGGGGTTTTTAAGAATGGAAAAAGTCTGACCTAAACGCTGGAGGGTCTTCAGAAAACACTCATGCTTTCTCCAGTCCGGCCCACTGCCACGGTGTGAGGCTGGATGGATTGATGATATCTGTGGTGATTGTGAGTCTGTGTGTGTGTGTGTGTGTGTGAGCTCGAGTGTGCTGCCATCCCAGAGTCTCCACAGTATCAGTTCAATGTGATGTTCAAGTGACGTACAGGGTTCCTTCCATGCGCTGAGCACCTCATGATTGTGACCTATAAACATACTCCTTTGTTTTCTAACAAAGTGTTGTAGTGAAATGTTTTGTACTTTTTGTATAGTGATTTTTGTTGTTGTATTTATGAGAAGTTTTTTGTTGTACTGAGAGATTTATGGAGTAATTAGCACAGATAAACTGAAACATGTTAACTGAGTTTCTTTAAAGGGACAGTTCACCCAAAAATGAAAAGTCTGTCATCATTTACGCACTCTCAAGTTGTTCCAAGCCTGTATGAGTTTCTTCTGTTGAACACAAAATGTTGGTAACCAATTTCTGGTCCCTGTTGACTTCCATAATATGAAGAAAAGAAGTAGAATGAAAAAAAATATGAGGACCAAAAACTGTTTGGTTATAAAGGTCATACAGGTTTGGAACAACTCGAGGGTGAGTAAATGATGAGAGAATTTTCTTTAGGGTGAACTATCCCTTCAAATCCGTAATTAGTCTTCGTATTGTGCACAGTATGTATGTATGTATACCAAAATGACCTTCTATATTTGCCAAAATGTTTAGTATATAACAGAGCACACTGCGCTGGGTACTGCATCCCACAATGCAACTTGATTGTCCTCAGTATGATTAATGAACCTAAATTACAGCTGCAATTTTACCATCTTTTCTTGACTCGTTATTTGTTTGGTTTTCTTAGTTAAGACCTTTTTTTAGTTAAGACTCTGAGATAAAAAGGAAGATTAAATGATGATCAGTTTATGCATACGTGTACAATGTGAATCAGATTGCTAAGTTTATGGTTCATATTACAATCTGAAAGATTGGATTCATTCAGATATAAAAAATTATAGGGTTAGTTCACCCAAAAATGAAAATTCTGTCATTAATTACTCACCCTCGTGTTGTTCCAAACCCGTAAGACCTTCGTTCATCTTCGGAGCACAAATTAAGATATTTTTGATGGAATCTGAGAGCTGTCTGAGCCTCCCATAGACAGCAAGGTAACTACCACGTTCAAGGTCCTGAAAAGTACCAAGATGATCGACGCAGTAGTCCGTGTGACATCAGTGGTTCAACTGTAAAGTTACGAAGCTACGAGAATACTTTTTTGCGCAAAGAAAACAAAAATAACGACTTTATTCCACATTTTCGTCTGGCGGCGCAACACGCTCGCGTCATGATAATGTCGTGAACGCGCGTCCACAAGTGACGCAGTAGAGACGAAAATGTGGAATAAAGTCGTTATTTTTGTTTTCTTTGCGCAAAAAAGTATTCTCGTAGCTTCGTAACGTTACAGTTGAACCACTGATGTCACACGGACTACTTTGTCGATCATCTTGGTACTTTTCTGGACCTTGAACGTGGTAGTTACCTTGCCGTCTATGGGAGGGTCAGAGAGCCCTCAGATTCCATCAAAAATATCTTAAATTGTGTTCCGAAGATGAACGAAGGTCTTACGGGTTTAGAACAACACGAGGGTGAGTAATTAATGACAGAATTTTCATTTTTGGGTGAACTAACCCTTTATATTTATATATATTTGTGATATAGTATATCCCAACACCGATGCATTCTTTCTACACACAGTACTGTTGAGGTCAGTATGATGTTTTTTTTTTTATAATTTTATTCAATAAAGTGACAGACAGTTTTTGTTTCAAAAGATTTACATCTGAAAATAAACAGTTCTTTTGAACTTTCTATTCATGAAAGAATCCTGAAAAAAAGTATCTTTTTCCACAAATATGAAGCAGCACATTTTCAACATTGATGTTTTTTGAGCAGCAAATCAGCATATTAGAATGATTTCTAAAGGATCATGTGACACTGAAGACGAGTGATGTTGCTGAAACCAGCTTTACCATCAAAATTACATTTTAAAATATATTAAAATAGAAAATTTAAATTGTAATTTCACAATTTAATTGTTGCTGTATTTTTAATCAAATAAATGCAGCCAGATTGTTTTTCAAAAACTGACCCCAAATTTTTAACAGTAGTATACAATCACCAGCAAAGTGCATACTTACAATATAATTATAGAAAGAAGGATGCAGCACATTATGTATCCTGGATACATAAGTCTTTACGATGATTGCTTTATATAACGTCATAACTACTCTTTTACATGTTCTACCATGTCAAACCAATGAACTGAATTCTCATAATTAAAAAAAAGAATAAATTATAAAAGCATCTTATTTTTTTCTTTCCATAATATAAATGTACATGTGCTCATCCAATGGCAAAGTGAAAAAATGACAAGTAAACACTTCAAAAACTTAACATACACAAAACAAATCATAATTAAGAAACAAAATTTAGATGGTAAATGATAAACGAGGGAAAAACAAAACTGCAGATGTGCCGAAAAGTTCTCAGACCAGCAGTCTCTCGATGGCCATCTGCACCGACTGAATCTGAGGCTTGAGCTGAGAGCCTTAATGGTGACCGAGGTGGCGATGGCGGGCCCAAGGCCTGCTTGGAGCACACAAACACGTACAGGACGTTCTTGTCCTCTAATAATGTACATCGTATTATATAATAACCCCCATAATATACAATTATGCATGCAAAAATAAAATGGAAAAAGAACAAAAAACGAGAGAAAACTACTACAGAATTGGATACAATCGGGTATAAAAATGTCAAATAAATACTTCTAATAGTCTGTCTGTACGCCTTGCTTCAATCAACAAAACTATACATGTGTTTTTATTAGCAAACTGTCCTTTATGAATGTGAAATTTGGTCAGAATTATAAGTAAATTAAAAGTAAAAGCGTGTTTTCTCCTCTTTAAAATATTCAGTGAAGCCAAAAAGAGCATTCTCCCATAAAAGTGAGAGCGGTCTTGAACTCTAAATAATTTCATTGATGTATTTCTGTATTTCACACCACGATATGAAGGCTACAATAAAGGTGGTTTCAAGAGTGCATTGGAGAGGGAGAGAGACTTTGACTTTTAAAACCCTTTTAATTTACACCATTTTTCAAAACATTACTGAGCTAATACACAAAAACACACAAACAAAATAAATAAAATAAATAAGTAAATAAAC
Source organism: Sinocyclocheilus anshuiensis (assembly GCF_001515605.1). Taxonomy (NCBI): domain Eukaryota; kingdom Metazoa; phylum Chordata; class Actinopteri; order Cypriniformes; family Cyprinidae; genus Sinocyclocheilus; species Sinocyclocheilus anshuiensis. Next base: position 17,565 of record NW_015554247.1, on the reverse strand, counting down.
ACATTTGTTTCTAGATTTAATGAAATGGTTTTTATCTTCCTGTGAGGCTTCTGCCACTGTGTTTCATTTATTTTGTGTGTGTTCAAGGCTGGTTCCACTTTTTGAAAAACGAATTATGAAATTGGGATTTTCTTTTACAAATTCCCTTTTTAGTTTTGGTTGCAAATATAAACAGTCGTTGCGTGAACTGCGTGTGCTTGCCAATTTTTTAATGGGATAAGCCAAGTTAGCAATCCTGAAAACACATCAATGTAAAAATGCCGGTCGGGATGTTGACTTGTTGGCTCTTTTTAAATCATTGGTCGAATTTAGAGTTGCTATTGAATTTACATATTACAAACAAACTGATAATGGACCTTTTTTTCAAAATGAGATTGGGTGTGAGAGATGCTTTAGTGACACTGAGAGAGTTTGGAAATATGGTTTTTAATTGGTAAATTGTTTTGAGAGAGAGAGATTTTATAACACTTTATTCCACACCATTTGTAAAAAAATAAATAAAATAAACAGTTAACAAACATACACTTAAATTCACTCAAGACATTTAGCAAATATTAGTTCTCCATCTTTAACAGAGCATAGTATTTCTTTATAATTCCATACATTTTCAAATTCTTCAATATTCTTCACATTTTTAAAAACATTTTAAAGGGAGAGAGAGAGAGAGAGAGAGATCTGTTTTTGGTTTTATAGATCATGAAAAGTCAGACATTTTGGTAGAATAATCTTTTTTTTTTTT
>NW_015554247.1:15652-16641 GCF_001515605.1 Sinocyclocheilus anshuiensis | reverse complement strand
AAATTATTATTTTTTTTAGTCATTTAGCAGACGCTTTTATCCAAAGCGACTTTTCAAATTTATATATATATACACACATTCGTGTACATTTAAATGTAAAATTATTTATTATGTATTGTATATGTTTTTTTTATGACTACAGCGTTTCGTGTCTTTTTGTGTACGTATTTTATATATAATATAATGCGGCTTACTTAAGTCAGAACGATCAGTTTTATTGTTTATATTTTTATAAGTGTACATTTTCTGTTGTTTTGCAATGGTAAATAGTCATCGCTGACATTTCTTGCACTTTCCTACTACTTGAATATTTTATATATTATATATAATAGTAGTGAATACTATAGTCTATTATATAATATATATATATATATAAAATAGTCTTGAATATTTGATAAAATCTCGTTAATATTAAACAGCTGGGTGTTCCGGTGTGTCGTCGAGGCGCACTGGATTGTGGGTAGGTCTTCAGGTCGGCCATAGCTGTGTTTCCCAACGGCTGAAGGAGAGAAGCGGAGTCATGACGGGATTCAGAGGTTTCACTCATCTCTCCGTGAGTCCTCTTCCTCTCAGTCCACACTGATTTCTCCTCTCTATTCAAATGTCGTGTTTAAAATACATACGAACCTTTTAGGGGCACCAGAAGCTTCTCGGCGCAGTGTTGCAGGCTAATGTTGCTCGTGTCAGTAATGAGCCGGTGTATGACATGCATATCTGGTGTAAACGTTCCTCTGGACGCTGGAAATTCTCAAATCAAAAGCCAGTCATTCAAATGGCTTCTGTTCTTGCTTGTCCTGGTAGCTCTTCCAGTGGTGGTGGTTTGTGAATCCCCTGTGCTGTTGTGTTTCTGTGGTGAAGGTCATGGCACAGCGATACTGTAACTCCTTTCAGTGACGGACCTCACGAGCACATGCGCCCCTTTAACCCAGTGTGTGTGTGTGTGTGTGTGTGTGTGTGTGTGTGTGTGTGTGTGTGTGTGTGTGTGTGTG
>NW_015554247.1:14307-15036 GCF_001515605.1 Sinocyclocheilus anshuiensis | reverse complement strand
AGCCTGGGAGTGTTTCTGTGTCTGTGTCTGTGTCTGTGTGTCTGTCTGTGTCTGTGTGTCTGTCTGTGTCTGTGTGTCTGTCTGTGTCTGTGTGTGTGTGATCCGTGAGCCTGAGCGTCCAGGACGAGACGTTCAGATCAAACACAGCGTGATGGACTCATGCTTCTCATGTCATTGGAAAACATGTGGATGTCAGAGAGTTTTAAACTCGTGATTTCCAGGCTTGGGGAAGTCTACATTGTTGAGTAAATAAAACAATAATAAGCAATAATAAATTAATAAAAAATAGAATTTGGAGTATTTAAATAGTGAATTTAAGTTATTCTTTTTATAGTCTCTATAAATTGATTTTACATTTACATTTAGTCATTTAGCAGACGCTTTACAAATGAGGACAATAGAAGCAATCAGAACCAACAAAAGAGCAATGATATGTAAGTGCTGTGACAAGTCGTGGAAACGCAGTACACGTAGCAAAGGGTTTTTAAAGCAAGGGGTTTTTTTTAATAAAAAGAAAAACAAGTAGATAGAATAGAAAAAGAATAGAGAATGCTAGTGTTAGAGGCTCTTTAAACATTTTTTTTAAATAAAACCAGTCAAAAGAATAGAAAATGCTAGTTAGAGGGTCATTTTTTTATAATAAATAAAAAGAAAACAAAGATATAGAAAAAGAATAATAGAGAAAATAGAGAATGCTAGTGTTAGAGGGTCATTTTATATAATAAATAA
>NW_015554247.1:873-14266 GCF_001515605.1 Sinocyclocheilus anshuiensis | reverse complement strand
AAAAGAATAGAGAATGCTAGTGTTAGAGGGTCATTTTTATAATATATAAAAATAAAACAAGAAGATAGAATAGCAAAAGAATAGAGAATGCTAGTGTTGGAGGCTCTTTTTTTTCTAAATCTTTATCCAATAATCACATATGACTGGAAAATAAGCCATATGACTGAAGCTAAGCCTTCAGATCTCTAACATACAGTGATGGGTCTGTCTTTAACATCATAGAGGTCATCTGCAATGCTCTAGTTCACCATCGAACATGAACCATTAACAATAGTTCAGAGTTTCAAACACTGACAAATGCAGTGTCCACCTCTCAAAAGCAAAACCAGATTGGGCAAGCCTTATGGAAGGCACAGCTGCTTTCTGGCTATTTTACACCTGTTTTATCCTTAGAATTAATAGCACAAGCTCCATGTGCAGGATGTGTTATTCACTGTAATTTAATACTCATTTTATTCAAATCACTAATATGAAATAGTAACAGGGATGCTTGCCTTAGCAAAAACAACTACTAAGCTCGTAGCCTTGAGACTCTGTTTACTTACATGTAGTGTTTTTTCACAGAGACGATGTTACGCCGCCGCCAGGAGGAGCGAGGCATTAACTGAACCTCTGGTCACCCGAAAACCTGCAGCAGCACCAGCCCACCCGCCCCAGGACGTCCAGGTAATGGGAATGGATGAATGCTGTTATGCTCTCAGTTCAAATCACCGCTTAAACCCGCTAATTTTATTAATCCATACCATTGATACGGTTTGCTTTAGGTGTCCAAGCTTCCCAGCGGACTTCTCGTCGCCTCTCTGGAGAACTACTCCCCCGTCTCTAAAATCGGTGTGTTTGTGAAAGCCGGCAGTCGCTATGAGACTGCGGAAAACCTGGGCGTAACGCACATCCTGCGATTAGCAAGCAATCTGGTATGTTCAGAGCGAATAGAGATACTCTTACTGATTCTATAATAATACAAGCTAATTCTGAATCTGCTCTGTTTACACTTCTGTGCGAGTTGATCATCGATGCAGAGGATGTTTTTGTAGGTCTCATAGTAATGAATTTGTCCCGTGTGTTTCAGACCACTAAAGGTGCGTCGGCATTCAGGATCTGTCGTGGTCTGGAGGCAGTGGGCGCCAGTTTGAGGTCAGCTGTGTATTTATGTAGGACTGCTTTGAAACACTTCCTGTCTTTAATTTCTCTCACTGTGATGTTGTTGTTTTTTATTTTTAGTGTGACGTCATCAAGGGAACACATGGTCTATTCTCTGGACTGTCTAAGAGATGATTTGTGAGTATCTCTGCAGTAAATGAGCTGTAGATAGAGGTGGAAACATAAGACCCGGTCACACTTTAGTTTGGGGACCTTTTAACTACGACCTTTGCTTCAGTAAACTCCTAATTACTGCTTATTAATAGTTTGTAAGGTAGTTGATAAGGGAGCGAATTAAGGGATCTAAAATATGGTCATGCAAAATAAGGCATTTATATGTGCTTTATAAGTACTAATAAACAGCTAATATGCTAGTTATATGCATGTTAATAAGCAACTAGTTAATAGTGAGAATTGGTCCTTAAAGGGTTAGTTCACCCAAAAATGAAAATTCTGTCATTAATTACTCACCCTCATGTCGTTTCAAACCCGTAAGACCTTTGTTCATCTTCGGAACACAAATTAAGATATTTCTGATGGAATCTGAGAGCTGTCTGACCCTGCATAGACAGCAACACAACTGAAACGTTCCCAAGTCCAGAAACGTAGCAAGGAGATCTGTAAAATAATCCGTGTGACATCAGGGGTTCAATCGTAATTTTACGAAGCTACAAGAATACTTTTTGTGCACACTCCAAAATGGCGCTACAGGGTGATGCGGAGGAGACAAATTGTTGAATAAAGTCTTTTTTCTTTTTTCTTTTGCGCACAAAAATTATTCTCGTAGCTTCGTATAATTGCGGTTGAACCCGATGTCACATGGATTATTTTACTGTGTTATTATTTTATTTTCTACTTTTCTGGACTTGGGAACGTTTCAGTTGTATTGCTGTCTATGCAGGGTCAGACAGCTCTCAGATTCCATCAAAAATATCTTAATTTGTGTTCCGAAGATGAACAAAGGTCTTACGGGTTTGAAACGACATGAGGGTGAGTAATTAATGACAGAATTTTCATTTTTGGGTGAACTATTCCTTTAAAATGAAGTGTTACCTAAGACCGAAAGTACACCCTATTGTGAAAAAAAAAAAAAAAAAGTTTGGGGTCTGTCATTTTTATTTTAAAATAATTCATACCTTTATTCAGCTAGAATGCATTAAATTGATCAAAAGTGATAGAAAATGCTTTTTCATTGTTACAAAAGATTTCTATTTTAAATAAATGCTTTTGAACTTTCTAATGATCAAAGTATTCTAAAAAAAAATGTATCACAATTTCAGCAAAAATATTAAACAGTAAAAACAGTTTTCAACATTGATAATAGTAATGTTTGTTGAGCAAATCAGCATTTTAGAGTCATTTCTGAAGGATCATGTGACACTGAAGACTGAAGTAATGATGCTGAAATCACAGGATAACTTATTCAAACTGAAACAGCTATTTTAATTATTAAAATTTGAAAACGAATGGGAATTGTGTGCATTGTGAATGTGTTTCCTGTTCAGTGAGGGCACCATGGAGTACCTGATCAATGTGACCACTGCTCCTGACTTCAGACCCTGGGAGTTGTCTGACCTCTTGCCGAGGGTCAAGATAGACAAGGCTGTTGCAGACCAGAGCCCACAGATAGGTACATTATACCATCCCATGAAATGAATGTGGAGACTCGGCGTCTGATGCTGAGATGTTCTGTCCCTGCACAGGTGTTCTGGAGAAGCTGCATGAAGCTGCGTATAAGAACGCTTTATCCAACTCACTGTACTGTCCGGACCACATGGTGGGGAAGATTAGTGTTGATCATGTAAGTGACTGACAGCAGCTTGTGTCTGTGAATGTTACCTTATTTAATCTGAGCCATATGCAAACACTTTTCTCTTTCTGCTTTGAAATTCTAGCTGCAACAGTTCTTTGCTAATAACTACACCAGTGCAAGAATGGCCCTCGTTGGATTGGGTAGGTCGTTCTCATGAATGTGCATAGAGTGCTGCAATGATTACGTATTTTTGAAGTCCAACCTGGAAGTTTGCATCACCTTCGTTACCTCGATTTCGATTTCTCCATTGGCTTTTAGGTGATTGTAGAAAATAAGTTCTGTGACCAACAAAGGTTTATGATTCTTACATGTTTTTTTTTTTCAACATGATAATCTTCACAAATGAACACAACTTTTATTCATTTTGGAGGCTAAATAAAATTGGCAGAAATAAAATGTTAAACAGGCTAGAAACAAACCACACCGCAGTTGAACGACTTCAACATCACCATCACTAAGCTTCAACAACTATTTCAGGCTTGATTTGAAAAACATTTTCCCTGAAAGTTTGCATTAGAGTAGTTCACAAGAGCACAGTTATATATAGGGTTGCAAAAAGGTGGAAAATTTCTAGTAAATTTTGGAGATATGCCAGAAAATTTGAAACATTTCCAGGACTTTTTGGGAATATTCCAGGGATTTTTTTGGAAAGTTTCCAGAAATTTTCCACCCCTTTGCAACCCTAGTTATAGACAACAAGGCTGTGAAAGTGGACTAGTGAGTAGATGAGTTTTCCTGTTCGGTGTGATGACGTTTAATTTCCTAAACAACCTCTGTAGTCTCATTTAGACACTTGTTAGCAACCACCTTTTCAGGACAAGAAAAAATCATAAGTGGGTATTAACATTTCCAGTAAATTTCGGAAATATTCCAGAAATTTTGGAAACTTTCCAGGATTTTTTGGAAAGTTTCCAGAAATTTTCCACCCCTTTGCAACCCTAGTTATAGACAACAAGGCTGTGAAAGTGGACTAGTGAGTAGATGAGTTTTCCTGTTCGGTGTGATGACGTTTAATTTCCTAAACAACCTCTGTAGTCTCATTTAGACACTTGTTAGCAACCACCTTTTCAGGACAAGAAAAAATCATAAGTGGGTATTACTGATAAGTGGGTGATATATAATATAACGCCTAGGGCGTCAAATTGGCTAGAAACGGCCCTGGTGATACTGAATAAAATGTGAAAATATTTTGATTTTGTGTTCACCACAGACCTTATTTCAGGCATTTAACCAAAAATCTGTTTAAAATAACCTGTTGACTTAAGGATGAAGAAATCAGAAGTATTAAAATGCTAACTTTAGGACTCTATTATGCTGTTGAGCTGGGCTGGACAAAATTTCTAATATTTATGGTATATTTGTGAGGATTTTGTTGGCCTTGTAAAATTAAACACCATTTTGATAGTGACTTTCCCACACCCTTCCCAAAAATGATTAAATAAAGTAATTCAATTTAAATTTAACAAATACATTTAAAAAGAAACATGTTCGACATTATCTTTTAAACACATTATGGAGTTTATTTCTTTTAAACTAGATTTTCACTGTATTTTACATCTTGTGATATGTTTAGGATGTGTCTTGAATCTACTTGGTCAAAATTGTGTTTTGGTTGCTCTACTTGAAATAAAAACAGCCTTTTATGTAGTTTAGTGTGTCACTTTAATGAAGCTGTATTTAGGGGTCGACCGATATGTGTTTTTCAAGGCCGATGTCAATACCGATTATTACAGATCAAATAGATAAGTAACCGATATTTTGAACCGATATACATATCTGGTGTAAAAATTACAATTTATGTCAAAATTAAGCATAACAAGGGTTCTGACAAAAACTTTCTTTAAATGCTGTAAAATTATTTTATAGGGAAATCGGTTTTGAAAATGGCGATACCGATAACCATAAAAAAAGCTTAATATCGGCGCCGATGAGTGAATGTGACTGTCTCCCGAAGTAACGAAGTACCGTAATTAGTTACTTTTTTATGGAGTAATGCAATATTGTAATGCATTACATTTAAAAGTAACTTTCCCCAACACTGTTCCTGTTAGACAGTTGATCATGTTGAATCTCTGTGTTTGTAAAGGCGTCAGTCATGCTGCTGTGATGAAGGTGGGCGAGCAGTTCTTCAGCACCCATACAGGGGCTGGTGCGCCAGGGGCTGTGTACCGGGGCGGTGAGTACACCCACACTTCATGACATGTACAGGGAGATGAACTGATGAAAGATGAAATGTCAGGTTTGTGTCTGTAATGAAGGTAAAACTTTATGCAAATGATTAGGTTTTATTTAAATAAAACAGCAGTCTATTGTGTAATCATTGATTTAGTACATATTTAAAAAAAAAAATTATAATCTTAGGGCACTAGAATTTTCAACAGCAAAAAAAAAAAAAAGTTTTTTAAGTCTATTATTTCTATCTTTTGCTGTAGTGTATCAGGAGGAAATATCAGTTTACATTTCCAAACATTCCTTTTGCCATTAATTGTAATAATCCAGTGAGATTTTTGTTTGCACAAAGAGTCTGACAGCAGGCAGCGCTCCACACAGAGATCTGATCTCATCACCATCATCCAGTCTGTCTGAACGAGGCGCGGGTGTTTTTATATCACTGTATTTCTAAAGGAAGACTATCTTGACAGAATTTTCGATGTCATTTTCATTTCATCTTGCATGTTATATGCCTGATAAAGCAGTGTTTGTGAGCTCAGCGCTACTGTGTGTACAGCTGTTACCGGGGAAACCTCTGTTTCTCCCGCTTTAAAGCACCTCCTGCTGGCAGAGAATGAATTTGCATTTTCAGTAAGATTTACGCTACAAACCGCTTTTCCTATATCCACAGGCGCTGCGGATAATCCGCGGGTTGGGTAATAAAAAATGCATTCTGATTATTTGCGGGTGGGTCGTGGGTGGATAAAATAAATCATAAATGATGCAAGCTGCTTTGTGTACAGCTGTTACCGGGGAAACCTCTGTTTCTCCCGCTTTAAAGCACCTCCTGCTGGCAGAGAATGAATTTGCATTTTCAGTAAGATTTACGCTACAAACCGCTTTTCCTATATCCACAGGCGCTGCGGATAATCCGCGGGTTGGGTAATAAAAAATGCATTCTGATTATTTGCGGGTGGGTCGTGGGTGGATAAAATAAATCATAAATGATGCAAATATTAACTACATTTTTTTTTAATAATTTTTTTTTTCGTGAGGCAGACGTTTTCGTGTGTGTGTGTGTGTGTGTGTGTGTGTTCGTTCGCCTGATCGGGAAGTTGCAGTGACAGAAACGGTGACATTCCAGATAAAGTTTGAAAGGAGTAAAGCCTGTGTTAATGTTATTGAGTAGGCTAATATGGCCAAAGAAGATATTTTGTTTTATAAATAAATGTTCATTTAAAAACAGCCCACGATCAGCGTATTATGTTATCGTTACCCCTTACGGCTCCGACGAGGTTTTGTTCCGTCCTCCACCCTGTGACAACTCACAAAAGGCTAAACGTGCCGCGGCTGGCCGGTATAAACACAAGCATTGGAGCGGCCGCGATCAGCTCCGGTTCCCGTGGAGTCGTAACGCGCCACAGACGTATGCAGTGAGGCGCAGATCAGCTCTAACGTCACTGAATCTGCTGTTAAAAATTAACCATCTATTCATCATATCATCATACAAAACATACACGACAAATAGCAAATTTTTAATTGTTTCTCGAAACGTCATAGCATTTCCACACCGGCGATGACATGACTGTGGCGCCAAATCATTTATGTCCCCACGCATCATGTACGTCGTCATGCGTTGACGTCACCAAATTGCGATCGGTTCGTGAGATCGGCCAAGTTAGTGAGTACCGATCGAGTCATAAAATGTGATTATCGGCCGATACCGATCTCCGGCCGATCGATTGGAGCATCCCTAATTTTAACCATTTTATACATCATGGTCACATTTGTTGCATTGTTTTGAATTTATACCGATTTAAATAGACAGTCGTGTCATGTCTAACAGTATTTTCACTGTAACAAGAATTTAAAGTGACAAATGAATCACCCTTGAGGAAAAAAATAGCAATAATATAAAATGCATGCATAATGGAGAAAGAGATTGTATTTATTTATTAGTTTGTTTAGTTATTTGCATTACAGTAATGAGAATTTTGTTGATGGTTATGATTAATTGTTATTAAAAAAAAATCATGGTACAATAAATAACAACAAAAATAGCCTTTGTTTTCTTTGTATCATTAATTTTGTGTGTGTGGTTTTGGGCCTGAATATATACATATAAACTTGACCTGGCTGTACTTTTGTAAGATTGACTGAATGAATGATTCTATTGAAATGGCGTCTGTGTGCAGGTGAGCTGCGTGTGCAGAGCGGTGGAGGTCTGGTGCATGCGCTGCTGGCGTGTGAAGGAGCCGCGTCGGGCTCGGCGGAGGCCAACGCCTTCAGCGTGCTGCAGAGGCTTCTGGGTGTTGGACCACACGTCAAGAGAGGATCCAACATCACCAGCAAACTTAGCCAGGGCATCGCCAAGGCCACCGCACAGCCGTTTGATGTGAGTGCTAGTCCTCTGCGATCACTTTCCTCAAAGTACGGATGTTTAGATCTCACTACAGTTCAGATGCTTCTGTTTGATTTTCCTCACAGGCCACGGCTTTCAGTGCTACTTACTCTGACTCCGGGCTCTTCGGCGTGTATGTCATCTCACAAGCAGACTCAGCCCGCGAGGTGAGTGTTCAGAGAACAGACATACAGTAGTTGTTTGATTAAGGACTAGTTCACTCAAAAATGTAAATTCTGTCATTATACCTGTGGTGTGATGAGGGGTGAACGCAGCGAAAACTTATTAGGCTAGTAGATGGGGAACCGATTGCTCCCCCATGATATTTTGTAAACTGTATTTATGACAAAGAACTGCACAGATGCAGATATTATAACAATTAGTGATGTTAGGTTCTTGAACGAATCGTTCTTTTGAGCCGGTTCTCAGGAAGTAACCGGTCGAGCCGGTTCACAAATCGAACTGAGTCGAAATGTAATTCCGGGTTGATGACGCAGGATGCACAGCCGAAGTAGCACTTTCGACTCAAAAAGAACCGAATGAGCCGATTCAACCAACTGTCGAAGTTTGCCGAGGATTACCGAAGAACCGAATGAGCCGTGGCGAAGTTTGCCAAGGATTACCGTAGATTCTGATTGAGTTGACGATACTGGGTGTGCGGATTGAAAAAGTTCGCGCTGAAAGATGGGGAGGAGCCGATCGAAGTCTGCCGCCGTTTTCAGATGAAATTTAAAGGGGACTGAGGTGATCACGAATTCGTGTACAGTTTATGGAACTAATCGCAAAATTTTATAGCCTATAATTTTATAGCTATAGCCCCCCTAAAAATGGCCTAGCGATGCCCATGCTGTATACGCATACATTTTGTATCGTATAGGTGTTTCGTCCACACGGATCCGGCGTTTTGGGAGAGTGAAACCGATATTTTTTGAAACCGGGTCCCAGAGTGGATAAATCTGAAAACGCCACCCTTGCATTTTCGTGTGGACAGCGAATCCGTATACTTTCTGAAACGATGACGTCATCAGGCCACGTCTCGCCCCTATTCAGACACAAAAACATGAACAAACACTGAACGATTGTCTTTTTATTAACTAACATTAACACAGATTAATAAATGTATCCTTGCGTTTTTATGTGGACAGCCAATCCGTGTATTTTCTGAAACGATGACGTCATCAGCCTAAGTCTCGCCCCTAGTCAAGACACCACTACGTCACGTAACAGTAGCAAAAAACATGAACATACACTGAACGATTGTCTTTTTATTAACTAACATTAACACCGATTAATAAATGTATTGTTCCATGTTCGTTTGTATACTGCGCGCAAGGTTTATGCGCATAGTCCAAGTCGTCTTCTCCGTTTTTAGTGTATCTCTGTGGCAGAATTACAGCGCCACATACTGGTCTGGCATGTATACTACAGCATTTTGTGTCGGTTTCGTGGTTTCGTGTGGACGCAGATATTTCTTGAGATATATATCTTGAGATCGGATAGGGAAAGCTCTGGCTTCGTGTGGACGTAGCCTAAATCTGTCTGTCATTAATTAAGCACACACAGTGACTGTTTTTATTTGTGCTTGAACTGTTCCATTAATGCTGACAGTGTGAAGTGAGTGATTGATTGACATCTGCATTCATCTCTCTCTGTGTGCAGGTGATCAATGCAGCCATGGCACAGGTGACAGCTGTGGCTGAAGGAAGTCTTACTGCAGATGACCTCACCAGAGCCAAGTGAGTCCATTAACACCAGCCACTCAGCAGCATTATTGATCTAATAATGCGCTTGTAATTTCAGCAAGTATTTCTATGAAACTGTAGGCTACAGTAGACATTCAGAAATACTGTGAGCAAGTTCGTGCTGCTTTTTATTTTGAGTAATGTGCTTAAGGAAAGTAAATGGTGTCGATTTTGATGTCATGTTGTCTTGTTGTTTGTCAGTGTGGACGTCAGTTGATTGAAGGGCCTCGTATTGTGTGTTTTCAGGACCCAGCTGATGGCCGATTATCTGATGTCTTTGGAGAGTTCAGAGGGCCTGCTGGAGGAGCTGGGAGTTCAGGTTTTGAGCAGTGGCGCCTACAGCTCACCTCAGACTGTGACGCAGAGCATCGACGCCGTGACCTCCAATGACGTCATCAAAGTAAGTCATTTCTGTAAATCATGGTAGGCTAACCCCCTTGAAGGGGACATAACACACACAGTTCTGCCAATCTTATGTTAATCTTGAGGACCTGTAGATAGTATTGTATCCGTCATATCTCCAAAGAGTCTTTAGTTTTATCAGATTTATATAAGAAAGAAACAGGTTTACGATTCTCTCTGAAAACAGCCGAGCTCCTGGAGGCGTGCCGTGGGCGGAGCTAAAGAGTCGCGCATGTTCATGTTGTTTACATTATATGTTGTAATGTATATGTTGTAGTGTTCATAATGTATTTGTAATATGTTGTAGTGTTCCTGTGGCTCAGTGGTAGAGCATTGCGTTAGCAGTGCAAAAGGTCATGGGTTCGATTCCCAGGGAACACACATACTGGTAAAAAAATGTATAGTCTGAATGCACTGTAAGTCGCTTAAGCGTCTGCTAAATGCATAAATTATTAAAAAATTTTATTAAATGATATGCACTTAAGCACCGATTGCCAACAAAACACAGAAATTTGATGCAGTTTTACGCACCGCCTGCTGTTCCGACTCATGACCGGGATCTTTTATCGCTGGGACAGCTCTGTCTTTCAGTATCAAGCGATCTGCAAATCCAGCGTTGAGCTGGGCCTGGTTTATAAAACATTTGTCACTGAAATGACGGGAACAGACAAACACATGTGCGCAACTCCATTGCTTAATAAAAGCATTATTAGGTTGCATGTAAACACACAGTACCATTCAAAAGTTTGGGGTCGGTAAGATTTTTTCAATGTTTTTAAAAGAAGTTTCTTATACTCAGCAAGGCTGCAGTTATTTGATCAAAGATACAGTGAAAACGGTAATAGTTTTATAATTAAAAATAATAACTTTCTATTTTAATAATATTTTAAACTGTAATTTATTCCTGTGATGAATTTTCAGCATCATTACTCCAGTCTTCAGTGTCACATGATCTTCAGAAATCATAATAATATGCTGATTTGCTGCTCAACCACTTACTCATGAAAGATGAGATGACAGCAGAATTGTCTTTTTTTTTTTTCCCCTACAGGCTGCAAAGAAGTTTGTCGAAAGCAAGAAGACCATGTCATGTTATGGACATCTGGCAAACACACCATTTGTTGATGAATTGTGAGAGAAAGTCCCAATCTAAAGTGCACACATTGTGCAGCTGAGTGTAAAAACATGCATAACTTGTATGAATCCCTGATTGCTGTTGACAATAGTTTTTTTGGTCAGTTCATCGTGAAGTCTGGTCCTTAGTAACGGTTTACTGCGAGCAGAGCATCCGTTTCGTCCATTTCACTGTATATCTGATGTACATTCATTAAAACTAATCTATCAGTGATAAATACTCCTTGTCTGCTTCATAATAGAGTCTGTGGGATCATGGTTTTTGACCCATTGCTTTTGGTAGTTCTTCTATTAGCCTGCAGAGGGAGACTGAGCTGCACATTAGGTAAGGAAAAAAAAAACATTCCCAACTTTTTATTTGTAGTTATGTTTAAGAAATAGGTATGTGTGAAATATTAAAAGTAAAGTTAAATAAATAAAACTACTATATGGGGATGCTTTTTGTTTTTGACTTAACAATTCACACATAATTTCTTACTTATTTTGCTGTATTATAAGCATGAATTTTACTCTTCTTTTCAAGATTGGAATTAACACCTGCACATTTTTTTACCCTTATATATATTTTTAATTAACTAAAACATATTTGGCATAAATAGTGCTAAATAGATTTCAAATATTTGATAAATATATTAATACATTTAGTTTTACAATATATCTAGTCAGAGTCTCATCAGTCTTTTAACATACTTTGCTCATACCTAAGAACATATATATAAAGTATTTGTCATATGGCTATTAAATTATATATACTGATGTTCATGTGACCATTTTCTATAATATATAGATTAATTAGAATTATTGTATTTCATACATTAGAAAAACATTTTTCAATTTCCATCTTTGACTTTTGGTAACACTTTACAAAATGTATCATTAGTTAACATGAACAATACTTTTACGGCCTTTATTAATCTTAGTTAATGTTAATTTCAACATTTACTAATGCATTATTAAAACCCAAAGTTGTGCTTGTTAACATTAGTTAATGCACTGAATTAACATGAATAACAATGAACGACTGTATTTGCATTAACTAACATTAACTAATGGAACCTTATTGTAAAGTGTTACCCGTCTTTTTAATATTTAAATCGTTTTTTTATTACATTATCAAATTCATTAACTTTTTTTGTAAGTTATTTCAAATCGTTATGCTTTTAAATAGTAATTGCACGTTTTGTATTGAATTAAAAAAATAATAATACGTATTTTAAATAAACGCTTTTTCATTGTGATCTCAGGCTTTTGGCTCCCACTGCTCATTCATAAAATAAATACGTTATGATCCCTTTCTCTACATTACAGAACACATATAATGTTCACCAATGCATTTTGAAATTACTGCGTGCATTAAGCGCGTAATGGATGTTTATGTTGCCCACACGCATCTCAGACCCCCTTTAACCACCGGAAGTCTCGCGATAGCGAGAGGGCGTGATCTCGCAGGTCTGTTGTGTCTGACGAGAGACGCTGCGTGGGGGGGCGGTTCGCTTTATGTCATCGGGAAAGACACGAGAGGTGCGTTTACACCGCTGTTTCTCCTGCTTCTGCGTCTTCCAGTCGTTTCTTAACAAATACACTCGTTTAACGACCTTCCACAGCACGCGCGCGGGATTCTGACGGGTTTTTGAGGATGATGCGGCGGTGTTGTGCTCGCGTGCAGCTGAGGAGAAAGATGGACCGTAGCACCGTCGATGAAAACGGCCCCGTACGGCTCTAACTCGTTGTCTTACCGCATTAGCTGTTAAATTCCCGCAGTCGAGAGCTTCTTGAAGATGGATATGTGGACGTCGAGTGGCAGCAGGCCCTCCGGAACGCAAACAAACCGTGAGGCTCTGTAGCCTGCTAGCTAGCTAGCTAGTAACGTCAAGAGCAGAAGAGCGCAGTCACCGTGTGAGGATGATGAGGATGGAGCATCAGCCCTGAGCTCTTACTAGGAGGAAGATCAGGCACAGATCCTGATCTCTAATGAGTTCGTTTCGCTCTCCAGGGCTGCTGGACGTCTAGCCGTATCATATTATGCAGTCGGACTCGAGCAGGGACAGTGCTGTTTACTGATAGCGGCAGAGAGATTAGCTCAGTTCTTCACGCGTCTGTCAGAGTCCAGGTCACCTGAGATGGATAAACTCACCATTATTTCAGGATGTCTCTTTCTGGCTGCGGATATATTTGCCATAGCGAGCATAGCCAATCCAGACTGGATCAACACTGGCGAGTCAGCAGGTGAGATATGAGATCTATAACTTTGTATTATAATGTGTTCAGATGTGGGAACAGTAAAACTGGGAGCTGGATGCATCTCTAAACAGGCATTTCATGTCCATAGTCCTGCTTTGTTCCTCATCTGTTTTCAGGATTGTGACAAAAAATAGTTTTCTACTTGAGATTGCATTTTATTGTAAAGCTGCTCTTTATAATAACTTGCTTTAATGTCATTAAGAAACATTAGGGATGTAACGATTCACTCAACTCACGATTCGATTCACGATTTTGATTTCACGATTCGATTCACTATTTTATTTTTTACATAATGAGATTTAAGACAAATTAAAAATTAAATGTGTCCTTTTATTATTGCTTGGACAAAATGCTGCACATTTCTTTGTG
>NW_015554247.1:0-740 GCF_001515605.1 Sinocyclocheilus anshuiensis | reverse complement strand
CTTCTATTGTCCTCATTTGTAAGTCGCTTTGGATAAAAGTGTCTGCTAAATGACAAAATTTAAATTCGTGTAAATGTAAATAACAAAACTAAATTGAAATTTAAAAGCAAGCCCCAAATCAAATAAATAAGTAACACAAATAAAAGAAATCTCTTCGTAGAGGCAACCACTGCATTTTAATCATGATCCAAACAAAGATGCTGCATACATGCAACATGAGCGGTTTTTAATCTAAATTAAAATGTATAATTTCGAAATTTGAAGCAAAAACAGAATGGTTTGACTTCAGTTTTGTGAAACTATCCATAAAAATATCTGCATGAAACAGCGGAGCTGAATGAGACGCAGATGCACTCTCTGCCAGCAGGTGGCGCTTAAAGCGTTTTCTTGGTTTCCGCTGCAAACAAAGCAGCGCTGCACTTACTTTAATATGCATTATACAGAAGCAAGACGAAAAGAAGAAATAACATCTAAACTTTTCTAAAGACAGTGAGTTCCCCTCAGACATGCATTCATATAAACTACCTCTAAATGAATCGCGATTTGTTTAGCATCTCAACCGATTTGAATCGTCACATATTTGAATCGATTTTCAACCGGCTCGCGGTTCATCGTTACATCCCTAAGAAACATGATTATATAATGCTGAACAGATCATTAGTTCACGTGCATTTAGATAATCTCATGAAGCTTTGATTCTTGTGCATACAAATATGAATATGTCTATATATATATATATA
>NW_015554246.1:1071-1241 GCF_001515605.1 Sinocyclocheilus anshuiensis | reverse complement strand
TTACTACACAGAGCTGTAGTTCACTGACAAGTTACGCAAAAAAATTTTGCTATCGAAGAAATCATTTGCGATAATGACACCTGTTTGCATAGCTTCTCAGTGAACTACGGCTCTGTATAGTAAATGCTGCTCCATCTGAAAGCATGTGAAAATACCACATTTAATAACAT
>NW_015554246.1:0-141 GCF_001515605.1 Sinocyclocheilus anshuiensis | reverse complement strand
ATTGCTTCTGTTGTCCTCATTTGTAAGTCGCTTTGGATAAAAGCGTCTGATAAATGACTAAATAAATAAAATAAATATTAAGCGGCTGTGTTATGAACATGCAAATCTGTATCGCACGCGTGCTACAGTGGTAAATTTATT
>NW_015554245.1:0-494 GCF_001515605.1 Sinocyclocheilus anshuiensis | reverse complement strand
CTGTTAAGTGAGTCATTGCGAATGAACCGAATCATTTACACGGTTAGACGCAAAACAGCGCGCAACACAGCGCTGTGTTTGGAATGTTTTCTGTTGGCGAAATAACGCAAAAACAGCCAATATGGTGTCTAAAACGTAAGTCTCTTGATATTAACTTATTGTTTATTGAACTAAATAATTGACAATTAAATTATTGTTTATTGAACTGTTGTATAAAATCAATATCACATTTGTAACCATGCTGATTTTTTTTTTTAAACGGCACTCTTTGTGTGATATTAACTATATGAATTGATATAAATATATACATTTTCCAACCCCCTTATCTTGAATTATGTGATCATTCGTAATGCATATTAACAGACTGAATCATGCAATGAAAGAATGCACTCTAAATGCGCACAGCACAAATTTAGTCTAACCAGACTACATCACGTCACGTATGCGTACACTTTGTAACTTAGGTGTGTTTTGTTTGGTTTTTGCAATATACT
>NW_015554244.1:0-578 GCF_001515605.1 Sinocyclocheilus anshuiensis | reverse complement strand
TTAAAATCGAAAACAAAAACTCTTTCATTATGTAATCCGTAAAGACGTATTTCTCTCTAAAGGCATGTCCAATGAGGATGGCTAGTCAGGTTCGTCAAATTAATTTTTGCAACATTGACTCAGAACACATTAGTTTATTAACAAATAATTCAAATATCACTATTTTTTTTACTTTTTTGTTTGTTTTTTATTTTATCATTATATTATATTATAAATTATTTCGATTAATTATTTTTTTATTAATTGGGAAAAAAAAACATTAAACTTTGAACTGTTATTAACAAAATAAATAAGGATATGCTTTACTCGCGTTTAACACAAATAAATAGCCTATGGATTTCCCCTTAGGCTTCCTTAAAACGTTCGTAGTTTGTGGTTTATTATTTTATTAATTAAAACACATCAGCCATAAAATAGTGCAATGGCAAATTCGCATATATTAAACATCTACCTTGCATTGACAAAATGAATAAGATGAAAAAAAAAAAAAGTCTGTGGCATCCGTCATTCTTTTGACTTTTTAAAAAAAACTCTGATCGATTCATGAGACATTCGTTTGTATGAAGTTGTTCTGATTT
>NW_015554243.1:0-610 GCF_001515605.1 Sinocyclocheilus anshuiensis | reverse complement strand
ATAACATAATTTTGCACTACTCACGCTAACAGTTAGCCACCTAACGTACCTGCTAGCTGTTTTCGCAGAAGCAGGGCCGACTGCTCAGTCATTTTATTTCAACTAATGTTAACAAAATAAATAATGTCTCCAAACGAAAATGGGACGAAATAAAGTCAGAGAAATCAATGTTGGCAATCAAAGTTGTTCGACACGCAGCACTTCGGCAGTGTATTTGATATCTACTTCACATGCGCCGAGAAGCCATACATGTGATACTAGCACTGACCTCAAGGCTGTGTGTCACTTGGTAGCTGCCTACTACAGCAGTTTTGGGCATCTTTTTGGGCGCGTTCCGAGTGGATGGTTAAAAAATGCTGCACGCGCCCATGGCGACCAAATTTGCTGTCTATGTAGATGTCTCACTAGGTTTCGAAACACAGCCAAAGTAAACGCGACCAAACAACTTTCTTCTTCTTCTTCTTTCAGGTTTAATGGCGGTTGGCAACTCATCTCAAAGGTGCATTACCGCCACCTACTAGACTGGAGTGTGGGCATTAGACTGACATCAAAGGTGGAGGAGGAAAAAAAAAAAAAAAAACTATATCCCTATTAAATTCTTTCACTTAAC
>NW_015554242.1:118195-119501 GCF_001515605.1 Sinocyclocheilus anshuiensis | reverse complement strand
CAAAGAGAAAGGACAAATTGAAATCGCATCATATGACCCCTTCAAAACTAATCCTAGCTGTAAGCAAATTTCAATCATGTAAATGAATCAATAACATTATCATCATGTTTGCAGCACTGGAGTTTGGGGAGTTTGTATTTCTACAATGTTTTGAATTATTAAATATTTCTCAAGGTCAATGGCTGCTGATTGTCTCATATTATCAGTCCACTTCAGTAACGTTCAGTTGATGTGTATGTTGTGCTGATCTAGAGCACAGATGTGGTTTCTTGAGAGTTTTGTCTGATCAGAGAGCAGTTGTTCAGTGTTTCCTCAGCTCTGTGTTAAGTTTGAGACTTTAGTCTTTGCAACTTTACAGATCTTCTTTATGCACCAAAAGCTTGTAACACTCCAAAGAGAAAGGAAAATTTGAAATCTCATCATATGACCCCTTTAAAACATTTAAAGCTCCAGTCTGTCTCCTGCACACTTTTAATTAATTAATGCTCTTTCATACTGTAGTATTGTTGTCAGGAGCTGCCTGTTTTATTTCGTCTTAATTTGTTTCTATTACCTGTGCTCATTTGTTCCAGTTTCTTGTTTGTTGCTATGGTTCCTGATGAAGGAGGCATCACCAGGGGCCCGTTTCAGGAAGCTTCCTCACATCTGAAGTTCCTTTTGTCCCTGCAGCTTCCGTTTGTCCCTCAGCTTCTTAAAGGGTTAGTTCACCGAAAAAAGAAAATTAGGCTGTGTTTTACTCACCCCCGAGGCATCATAGGTGTATATGACTTTCATCTTTCAGACGAATCCAGTCGGAGTTATATTAAAAATTGTCTTTGATTGCGGAAGCGCAGCGGAGAGATCGAAACAAAACAGCGGTCACTAATTAGAAGAACAAAACGAGGATTTGTAAAGAAGAATGTCGGAGGATTTCGATATAAGCCAAGAGGAGACTGGTTTTCCTTTGCTAAAGTAAGGAAACTTTGCTTCCTTTGCTCCTGTAAACAAACGTTGGTTTTCACGAGACTCACCAGCGCATGCGCAGCACTGACCTCATACGTCATCCGCCCGGAGCTTCTTCTGTGTACAACTGCTGGCACAAGCTAGATTCAAGTGATTATTACGTTTTGAATATGGATATTTTTCTTACAAAAACGCATCGATTCGCTACAGGAGGCCTTTGTTCACCCCCCGGAGCCAATTTAGACCCTTTTTTTTATGGATGGGTGCTTTTTATATAACTTCTTTTGGACTGATGCAATGCAACACCCGCTGACTGCAATGATAGAGCTTGGAATAGCCAGGACAATTTTTAATATAACTCCGA
>NW_015554242.1:108981-117637 GCF_001515605.1 Sinocyclocheilus anshuiensis | reverse complement strand
TTTGATCCTGTAAACAAACGTTGGTTTTCACGAGACTCACCAGTGGATGCGCAATGCTGACCTCATACGTCATCCGCCCGGAGCTTCTTCTGTGTACAACTGCTGGCACAAGCTAGATTCAAGTGATTATTACGTTTTGAATATGGATATTTTTCTTACAAAAACGCATCGATTCGCTACAGGAGGCCTTTGTTCACCCCCCGGAGCCATGTGAGACACTTTTTTTTATGGATGGGTGCTTTTTATATAACTTCTTTTGGACTGATGCAATGCAACACCCGCTGACTGCAATGATAGAGCTTGAAAGATCAAAGACAATTTTTAATATAACTCCGACTGGATTCGTCTGAAAGAAGAAAGTCATATACACCTATGATGCCTCAGGGGTGAGTAAAACGCAGCCTAATTTCCATTTTTGGGTGAACTAACCCTTTAAGTGAAAACTCTTTGTATGTTACCCCTGAAATGAAGGAAACTCTGGGTTTTCCGTTTCAGAATGGGAGGTTTATCAAACCCGAGAAAGCAGGGTAAGTCAAGCCCGTTTCTGAAAGAGAAGTAAGTTATACTCAGAGTCAGTTTCTGTGGTAACTTACTCTGTGAACCTAACCTGGTCGGTAGCAGGTTTTCTTCGGTAAACCCAGAGTTTCTTTCGGTCTCCTCCCCCTTTTTAAAGCGCAAGCGATGTTTAAATACTTCATTTATTCATTCACGCTGCAAAAATGCTTTTCTTACCGAGTATTTTTGTCTTATTTCAAGTACAAATATCTTAAGTTAAGATGCACTTGTTTCTTGGGGGATTTTCCTTTTTAATGCATTTTATGTAAAACGTAAAATTGTCCACCATAGGGTAAGAAAAAATAATCTTAATGCAAACGGAAACAAGAATATTTTTTATTTCTTACCCCATTGGCAAATAATTTGCAAAATAAGGAAAATGCACTTAAATTATTTTTTTCACTTCATGGAAACCAGACTAAATAACTTGTCATTTAAATTATTATAATTTGTTTTTTTACACCATATTCACATGCATAGTAATTTGAGCTGTACCATTTTAAATGGTAGTCGCTCCTCTCGGGGAAAAGATACTGAGGTTTTACAGATACCTTGAGTTGTTTAATTTTCTATGTCTTCATTTTCGATAATTCGTCTCTTGATCGAGTGTGTACTTCTGCTTTTGAGAAATCCACAGCATTTAGCTTCATGTGTCCTTTTCATTGTCATGTCACAAACATGTTGATTAAGATTCTCTAATTACTTGACATGATCAGTCATCACATCACGTCTTCAGATATCAATATAAATACATTATTCTGAACCCAACAGAGATTTTAAATCCAAAACCCAATACATGTTCATCCTGAAATCCTCAGCCCGCTTTAGTTACCGTGTTCTTCTAACATGGAAAAAAAAAAAAACATTCCTCCAACTCATTCCTCACACTCACATTCCTTAAACAGGTATACTTCAATCAACACAAGTTCAATATTTGCAGTGTTTTATTATGCATTTGTTTATAACATTTAAATTCATGATAAAGAGTGTAAATCACATTAGCTTTCTATAAAGCCATTAGTAAAGAAAACGCATAATAAATTAATCATTTTGTGAAATAATGAATAATGAATAACAGAAAGCAGCCTAATGCATTCAGTGAACATTAAGGAGAAAGCTGAAGCAGGAATTCACCATTTTAAAAGTGATTTGGGTTCGACAGGTAGAATTCAGGAGGCGATCAGAAACACAAGAGGGTCTTTAAGATTCAACTGCATTAATAAAACAGACAGATGCAGATGAACGAGAATAAATAAGAGTTAAGAAGCTCGGAATGAAGCAAAAAATCTCCTGAGGAGTCTGAGTCTGAGTAAATAACAGTGATGATGATGATGAAGATCATCCTCTGGACATGGAGCTGTTGATCTGCTCAATTTCAGATTGATTCAGTGAATCAGATTCATCAGATCTGAGCTTCATTTGGACACCAGATTCAGGATCCCTGAGAGAAACAGATTCAGCAGATTCAGATTTACAGAGTCTCATATGAAATGTGAATGTGTGTCTTTCTCTCTCTCGCTTTGATTCACTCACCTGTTTTCTGAATCATTGAGCTGAAAGACACTTGGAAAACATCTGACAACAGATTGAAACTGATTATTAAATATTACTATACTCAAAGTATTTATTGAGAGAGATTGTATAGTTTATCCCACCGATTTCATCATTAAATATGACTTTATGACAGATATGCCTCCGTCTGTTAAAGGAGTCAAATCCTAAATGATCCTAAATCAAACAAAAGAGGATGAAGTAATGTATCTGAGTGAATAATGGTGTAGTTTGAGGACAGAAACACACTGACCTGTGAATACCAGCTCTGCTCACACTCAGGATTATTGGTGTGATTCAGTAAAACAGGCAGAATCACATACAGAAAACCCACTGGAGTCTGAATCTCTGCACACGATACATTGATGATGTCCATGATTCAACTCTAATGAAGAACCTGTTTTAAATCACAGAACAAAGTACTGAATTATATTATTATTGCATGACAAGTGTTTACTTACAATGCAGTAAAGAGGATCATCTGCTATAATTTATCACACACAAATGTACTTGCGGTTTTCCCGCCATAAGTAAAATCATATATGTTCTGTTTAAAATACAAAACAGTTTTACTTAATGGAAGGTTAAATTCTTTTGTTGCAATTTACAGCTGATGAGAGTGTTGGTGTAATAAACAATGCCGACTCCATTTCCATTTTCCAGTTGTCATGTCAAATGTGATTTGAGAGAGATTTGTGTGATCTGGGGGGAGTACGTGGCCTAATGGTTAGAGAGTCGGACTCGTAACCCAAAGGTTGCGGGTTCGAGTCTCGTACCGGCAGGGATTGTAGGTGGGGGGAGTGAATGTACAGCGCTCTCTCCCACCTTCAATACCACGACTGAGGTGCCCTTGAGCAAGGCACCGAACCCCCAACTGCTCCCCGGGCGCCGCAGCATAAATGGCTGCCCACTGCTCCGGGTGTGTGTTCACGGTGTGTGTGTTCACTGCTGTGTGTGTGCACTTTGGATGGGTAAATGCAGAGCACTAATTCCTAGTATGGGTAACCATACTTGGCCACATGTCACTTCACTTACAAATTTCAATTTATTAATCAATTAATTAGGCTATATGTATTTACATAATACTTAGGCATAAGTCTAGTCATAAAGTCATAAAGTCTAGGCATAAAAAGTATATAGAGAAAGCGAAGCTCACCTTACTGGATGCATACTTTCATTTATACATTGTTAACAAACATTATATAATGCTTAATAACAGATCATTAGTTAACATATATTCACATAGCTAGAAATATGAGATGATGTTCTAATGTTCCGTTTACTAATGAACTTACCAAATGATTAACATGATTATTTAATGTAAATATAAATGCTTACAAATGTCAGTAAACTTTCAGTTCATATGATCTTCATTTGTTGGTCTTTGTTTGTTGTGTAGACCTCTATTTACACATCTTAACAAATAATCTATGAATTATTTGTTCATGTTTTTGCAGTACCCAATCTAAAGTGGAAACTATTCATTATTTACAAATGTTCTTCATCATTTGCAAATGTTTACTAATCATTAATACCTTTATGAGCAGTCATCTCGATGGCAAAAAGAGTCCCGAAAGACCTGAAATTGCCCTATTCACACATCTTTACTAATCATTAATTAATCATTTGTTCAAGTTTTTGCAGTAGCCAATCTAAAGTTGAAAATATTTATCATTTGTAAATGTTTATAAACGATTATTAATCATTTAATATCTTTATGGGCATTGGACTTTTAGCTAATATAACAAGGTTTGTGTAAATTATGGTTGGTTAAGTTTATCTAAATGCTTGCTAAAGACATAACAGATTGTAATTTTGGTGCAAAAAAAGTTGTATTGCCTTAACACTCACATTAGTATACCACTCTTCAGTATGTCATTAAACAGGATATTCCTTGAATCATAAATAAATGGGAAAACAAATCATTTTGTAAAAGAAAATACTTGTTCATTTATCAAAACATAATATAAGCAGATTGAACCATGTTTCCATATAATTAAATTGACCCCTGTACACTGTTGACCCTTTAACCAACCTTAAACCTACCCATCCCACCAAACCTGTGCCTAACCTTCCCCGTATCACACCTCAATAACAGCAGAAGTGTTGTGCATTAACACAAGCTTTTAATCATTTTATAACATCTGTTAAAATCATTTGTAGATTTTTTATGGGCATTGGACTTTTAGCTAATATAACAAGGTTTGTGTAAATTATGGTTGGTTAAGTTTATCTAAATGCTTGCTAAAGACATAACAGATTGTAATTTTGGTGCAAAAAAAGTTGTATTGCCTTAACACTCACATTAGTATACCACTCTTCAGTATGTCATTAAACAGGATATTCCTTGAATCATAAATAAATGGGAAAACAAATCATTTTGTAAAAGAAAATACTTGTTCATTTATCAAAACATAATATAAGCATAAACTGTGTTCCCTTATAATAATCAAATTGACCCCTGTACACTGTTGACCCTTTGACCAACCCTTAAACCTACCCAAACCACCAAACCTGTCCCTAACCTTGCCCATATCACACCTCAATAGCAGCAAAAGTGTTGTGCATTAACACAAGCTTTTATTCAGCATCTGTTAAAATCATTTGTAGATTTTCAATAAGTGCTTGATCATATGGAATTGAAAGTTTAATGACATTCATAAGCATTTTAACTTGCATGAAATAATGATTTGTTTGAACATTATGTTTAATACGTTTATTAGCAAACATTAATAAGTACATTATCTCACGTTTCTAACTCTTTGAATATATATTAACTAATGAGCTATTAAGCATTATATAATGTTTGTTAATGATTTATTAATGAGTTATTATAAAGTGTTACCGATGAAAGGGCTACAAATCCACCCCTCATGTCTATATATGTATGATGAGACAATAAAGTTGAAGAAAGTTATATTCAGATCTTGTGTCTGTCTTGCCAAATTCCTCCCTCAATTTGTTTCTGTACAACTTTGATCATATGATCAGTAAATAATCATGAATGTAAAATGTATCTAACAGAATAATAATTAGTTAAGTTAAATATGAGACAATGTCTCAAGGACACTGAACCATGTGTGCAGATGAGATCGGTTTTATTCAGTTACTGTAACTTGACACACATCTAGAGAGACACTATACATCAGTTTAAACCACACTTCACCATATCACCATCCCCAATTTGCATGAACAATGTGTTTTAAAAATTGTAAAAGCACAAAACAACACAATGAATATTCAACCACTGATAGACATTTACCATCGATCAGAATTAAACATGAAATCATAAGTTGCCTAATGCATCATTTCAGGGTCATTTAGCTCTTAAAAAAAAAAAAACCTTCACATCAAATGTTCATGCACATTCTTAAAGATATGTTTGTATTACCCTCATCGTATTGCTGCCAATGCTCCAGCAGCTCCACCTATTCCCGCTAATGCTGTAACTGGAAACACATTTCCTCCTACAAAGAGACCAACCATAGCTCCAGCAGATAAACCACACACCACACCTGCTGTCTTCAGCAATAACTGTCTAACAGCACTGGGACGCTCAGGAGAAGATGAACAGATAAACTGACTCTTCCACAGTCTCCAGAGAATCCCAGTGAAAACCCCTGCAGCTGCTGCTGATCCTCCTGTAAAGAAACCTTTAGTGAACATCCATCCATATGAAGAATCTTTCTCTTTCTTCCACACCGAAACACCTCCTGTTGCTACAGCAAAAAATATAACTGCACAGAAATATTTCAGATTGATCTGTTTAATGAACAGATGTTTGAGCTTCTTCCAAACCGTCTTCTGTTTCTCCAGTATCTCCTGTTCATATTCTCTCCTAACACGTGCCTCTGTTTCTATTCTAACTCTCTCTAATGTTGTTTGATGTTCTTTCTCTTTACTCTCTTCCTCTTTGTTTCTGTACAACTTTGATCATATGATCAGTAAATAATCATGAATGTAAAATGTATCTAACAGAATAATAATTAGTTAAGTTAAATATGAGACAATGTCTCAAGGACACTGAACCATGTGTGCAGATGAGATCGGTTTTATTCAGTTACTGTAACTTGACACACATCTAGAGAGACACTATACATCAGTTTAAACCACACTTCACCATATCACCATCCCCAATTTGCATGAACAATGTGTTTTAAAAATTGTAAAAGCACAAAACAACACAATGAATATTCAACCACTGATAGACATTTACCATCGATCAGAATTAAACATGAAATCATAAGTTGCCTAATGCATCATTTCAGGGTCATTTAGCTCTTAAAAAAAAAAAAACCTTCACATCAAATGTTCATGCACATTCTTAAAGATATGTTTGTATTACCCTCATCGTATTGCTGCCAATGCTCCAGCAGCTCCACCTATTCCCGCTAATGCTGTAACTGGAAACACATTTCCTCCTACAAAGAGACCAACCATAGCTCCAGCAGATAAACCACACACCACACCTGCTGTCTTCAGCAATAACTGTCTAACAGCACTGGGACGCTCAGGAGAAGATGAACAGATAAACTGACTCTTCCACAGTCTCCAGAGAATCCCAGTGAAAACTCCTGCAGCTGCTGCTGATCCTCCTGTAAAGAAACCCTTAGTGAACATCCATCCATATGAAGAATCTTTCTCTTTCTTCCACACCGAAACACCTCCTGTTGCTACAGCAAAAAATATAACTGCACAGAAATATTTCAGATTGATCTGTTTAATGAACAGATGTTTGAGCTTCTTCCAAACCGTCTTCTGTTTCTCCAGTATCTCCTGTTCATATTCTCTCCTAACACGTGCCTCTGTTTCTATTCTAACTCTCTAATGTCGTTTGATGTTCTTTCTCTTTACTCTCTTCCTCTGCCCTCCTCTCATTCTCATTTCTTCTCCTCTCAGTCTCCTGCATCATGTCTAATGTGTAGGAGGTTCTGTTTTCAGACAGCAGTCTGTCGATCTTTTGCAAGTGTTCATTCACCTGCCGTCTATTTAATCGATCTTTAATATTAAACTCATGATATCTCTGACCACAATGGTTAATAAAATCAGATAATTGAGTATTTCTACTGATCATTTCTCCTAATGGTCTTTGGCGTGTTTTATCTGCATGAGTGAAGAGCACTAGAGTAAATCTGAGAGCTTCTGCACCAAACTTCTGCTGAAACCAATCAATGAAATCCTTCTCCTGCTCAGTGAAAGTGTTTATAGGCAGAATAAGCAGGATCACGTGAGCTCCTGGTGAACATAATTCAAGAGCTTTCTTCAGCTCAGAGTCTGAATCAAAGTCAGTGTGAGTGGAGAATCTGAAGTCTGGAGTATCTATCACTGTCACGCTCCTGTTATTAACAACACCAGTGTGTGTCTGACAGACTCTGGTCACTGATGAAGATCTCATTTCTGACTCAAACACTCGATCATTAAAGATGATGTTTCCTGTGGCGCTTTTCCCGGATCCAGTTTTACCCATCAACAGCAACACTGTCTTCTGAAACAAGTAAAAATCACATAAGATGAATTGCACACATTATTTCTATTATGATTATACTAAAGAAAAAGAGAGACACTCACCTGCTCCAGGTGCTTTATCTCTTTGCTCAAAGCCATTTCCACCCAAAAATACCAAGACTGCTTATTCATAAAATGGTCTAAATTGAATTATAACAATGATATAAGTTAGGCAAGCAGCACAAACACAAAGATATATGAATAGTTTTATTATTCCTTGTTTAATAATGTCCTGAAAAACTAGGACATTTATATAAATATCTCAAAATCTGTAGCCTGAGATCAACAGTTGAACCTTTTAGCAGAAATCTCAACTCGTTTGCCAAACATTTTTAAAGGTCCCATATTGTCAAAACTGAAATTTCCTGGCTTTTTTCACGATAACTGAGGTCTAGGGGCTATGTAACTACCATATAAGTTTCAAAACAGTCAGTATACAGTAAAATGCACACAGCCTGCTTCAAATTCTAGCTATTTTTCACGAACCGTTGTGACTTCCGTAAAAAGTTGACGTCAGAACTACACAGTCACCACTTTCAGTCACCACCCCGAGCACTGCCCACAGTCTCACTCTCCTTTTGCCAAACCCCCAGACAACATCGCGTCCATGCCATTGCTGAGCAACAACAACACGGAAACATGTCGAAAAGGTTAACTTTAACCACGAAAATTAAATGCCCATGAGAAATATTCAAAACTAATACAATACTAGAAATTGCAAAGTTAATGCATAACCATTGGACAGCAAAATGCTCAGTGGGTCAGCAGGGTCAGTCAAAAACATGTGGAGAAGAAAAGATGCATGTTAACCGCAAAAGAATTAGGAATTAAGGGGAAGAATTAGGTGTGAAATCACCAGGAACCCTTTAGTCTCCAGCGCCACCATTTTCCAGAACTGCAACCTACCTGGAGTCTCCAGAAGTACAAGCGGTCAGGTTCTCAGAGACTTAGGAGAAGTATAGAATCCTAAAAAACTACCCCTACTTAATAAGAATAACATACTGAAGTGTAGTAAAATACTAGAATACTTATTTATATATATATA
>NW_015554242.1:108405-108780 GCF_001515605.1 Sinocyclocheilus anshuiensis | reverse complement strand
ACCACATCCTCTTGTACCACTGTTTGAAGAATTTATCTTCCAGAATCTGGCAGTAAGTTTTGGGAGTTCATTTTCAGTCCATCTCGAGATTTTATCTGTAGAAGATAACCTGCTTAATAATTATGCACACCCGACTATAAGGCGTTTTTCACTTCCAGCCTTCATAAACAATAATATATAGATTATAAGTGATTAAATACAAGATTAATAGTAGTTATAATTATTGGTAAAATGTGCTTGGAAAAAATATGATCAGAATATCAACTTGCATAATAATTATGCATGCACTGTATTTTTCCTCTTCTGCTGTCGAGGTAATGCAAGAAATGTTGTGATTGGTTGTCAAGGCAGCCAATCAGAATTTAGCAGCCTCGG
>NW_015554242.1:108030-108297 GCF_001515605.1 Sinocyclocheilus anshuiensis | reverse complement strand
CTCGTCTCTGATTGGCTGGAATTATGGCACATTGTAACGCTGGGTTGTGTTGAGCACGCGAGCTGTTGGCATTTAGAGCACTGAGGGCAGGCATCAGGTGAGCAAGCTGTTGGGTCGTTCTTGAACGATTCGTTCGTTTGGAACAAATCTTTAATGTGACTCGGGAAGAACGAGTCGTCTCGGGGAGTGATTCGTTCAGTCGCGCATGCGCAACATCCTATAGGTTCTGTACTGGAATTAGTCAAGTAGTTCACCTGTTTCGAGTCT
>NW_015554242.1:107057-107286 GCF_001515605.1 Sinocyclocheilus anshuiensis | reverse complement strand
TTGATTTTTGAGTGGACTTTGCTGTTCCGATGAGCATGAACGGTATATGAGTGGAGCACTCACTGGACCGCGAGCGACTGAGCGGAGCACACACACGCTTAGAGCGGATTCTTGAGTCTATAAGGTAACAATAATATAATAAGATAACCTTGTTTGAAATGGGTTTGGCTAAAAGAAAATGTTGGTTTCGTCTATACTACTAGGTACTTATACTATATTGACTGGGTTA
>NW_015554242.1:88995-106770 GCF_001515605.1 Sinocyclocheilus anshuiensis | reverse complement strand
GAGGGCCGGCAGCAGGTGAGCAAGCTAGTGAAACGTTGCATGCGCAAAAGAGAATGTCTGCACACATCCAAAAACTTATTTTAAATGCAAAACTGATTTTCGTGCATTCGAAATACTTTCTTCTTTGCAAGACAAACATTTTCTCCACGAAACTCAGTTCGCGCGTGTGCAAAACGCACTTTTGCGCGCTCAAAATATGATCTTTCGCGCGCAGAATTGTAATCCCATACTTATGTAGCCGAATCTGAGCTGGTGTGAATGGCACTTATACCGCAAATATATATTCTTAAGGACATCAAAACCTAAAATAAAACTCCAGAAAGTTGTACAATATGGGACCTTTGAGGAATCGCCTTGGTAGTCAATTTTATTTCTGGACATAAAATAAAGTAAGTGGAAAATAAATAATTGTCAAATGAATACGCAATCCTACTCCTGCTGACTGGCATTCCTAATCATTGGTATAAAAATTGTATTACATTACAGTCCGACGGCACATTTCGTGGCATGCAATATTTGCAATTAAGGATGATGCGATACATCTAGCCTATATCTATATACAATCTTTTATCGTTAAATCAAGTTTTGGTTCGTTTAAGATTTTCATCTGCACAAAGACTACAGCATTTGTCCATGACATGTGCCTGTAACTCGAACACTCACCAAGAAGCGCACAATGTAGTCGAAGTGAAACGCGTTTCTGCAGAAGCGAGCTTTGAGAAAATGACCCGACTTTCACTATAAATCACGTGCTTGTGTGAATTCCCATTGAGTTTGGGGCGGGGTCTAGCTTAGACCAGATAACGTAGATAGCAACCACACAACATGATGGACAATATTGTCCGAGCTGTTTTTGGTGGAGCTGTTGGTGGAGGTGTAGCAGGAGCTGTAATTGGTGGAGCTGAAACTGTAACTGTAACTGGAGCTGCTGTTGGAGCTCTTGGTGGAGCTGCTGTTGGTGGAGCTGCTGTTGGTGCAACTGCTGCTGCCAGCATTGGAGCTGTTGCTAAAGCTGTAGGTGTTGGAGTAGTTGGTGGAGCTGCTGTTGGTGGAGCTGTTCTTGCTGGAGCAGCTGTTGGAGGAGCTGTTGTTAAGGAAGCATTTCTTGGTAGACCTGTTGGTGGTAATGCTACTTGTGAAGTTCTTAAAACTGTTGTTGCTTTAAGTGTTATTAATTAGCTTTACAATTACAATGATCATAACAATAATAACACTCATTTCAACTGAGTAAACAGATTACATCAAACCAATTAATTTGACTATATTTATAAATATACAATTAAACTATATTATGCTAAAACTGATAGAACTGCTTATAGAACTGATGGAGCTGTAACTGATTTAATTAATCATTTTAAATCAATACAAATATTATACAAAATCTGAATTGTCTGAAAGATTATGGGATATGAGAGTATGATTTGACTCTCCATTCAGTGTATCCAAGGTCACATGGCATAAAATTATTTCATTTCAGATGAAGTCAGATTTATTTCATTATTCTATTTTTATTATTATTATTTTTTTAAATCATCATTATATCTTCTGCCTACTGATTTTCCACTGGCTGTTAGAATAGATAACTTTGCCAGCGCAGTTGACTCATTTTGAATATCGGGGAGAAATGGAAAAGAAACCTGATTGTGGACTGTAATAGGCCTATTTGACTTGAAACACAATCATATGAATTTTTCTTTTTTCTTTTCCGTCAGTTGGTGTTTCTTGGACCTTTGGGAAAAACATTCTGTGTTTAAAGGTGATATTTATTGGTGAATTGTTCCATTCCATAATTGTGTCTGTATTGTAACCTCTAAACCTTCCCAATAAATATGAATGTGAGATAACTTCTCAAGGTTATGCTTTGCCCTTTCTTCCTCAATACTGCAGAAGTAATTGTCCAGGGATTCATTATCATTTTCTGGCTGAAAACTTTTTCTGGTAACTTTTTCCTTTTTTATTTTTTTTATTTTTTTCCCTAGATCCCTGCAATAACTAACTAGCTAGCTAGCTAAATAAATAAATAACTAAATACATACATACGTACATACATACATACAAAAATGCAAAATAATATAAAGTTAATTAACAAATAAACATTATTGAAGAGAAGTAAGCAGTCACAATAAGAGCAAATAAAGAAATTAAAAGAGCACAAATAAATGATATAAATTAAATAAACAGTGCTTTAAGTTGATCAGGTCGGTCTAACAGTATACTGCTATCAAATCCTTATAATCTAGTGATGATAAACTTACTCTTTGTAAATGAGTAGTGAAATTAAAAAGAGCTGCTTTAGCTCCATCCCTAATCCTGACAGTCTGGCATTGTCTTGTCAAAGTGCTCACTGTACATATTGTGCTCACAACACAATTCAGTTTATAATATAAACTACAATATGTTAAAACTTAATGGCCCGGTTTCACAAACGGGGCTTAGCTTAAGCCAGGACTAGGCCTCAGTTAAATTAAAATATTTAAGCAACTTTTACAAAAATGCCTTAGAAGAAAACATTACAGGTGTGCATCTTGACACAGAACAATGACACTGACATATTTTAAGATATGTCAGAGCAAGATATTTTCAGTTGAGATGGCTCAAACATGCATTTTAGTCTGGGACTAGCTTAAGCCTTGTTTGTGAAACCGGGGGAATTATGTTATGATTTTTTTATGAAGTCTCAGCTTTCACAGCTGACTAGCGGTATAGTTTGTCACTGGTGGTCAATTAAGCTGTCTTGATCTGTTTTTATTCTTGTGCGATGGTTTGTAGATCCCCAAGCTGCCGACGAGTCAGGTATATTTTCTCCTGTCCCGATATGAGAGTTATGGAGAGTTGCCTGGAGCAATATGGCGGCGACGTTGACGTGCCCATGTCTATGGTCATCTACCTCTAGTCTAGATAGTTCACCTATATATTATCCTAGCTTGTAGTTATGCACGGTTGATAAAAATGTTAAAATTACACTTACTTTACTCAGTAACGAATCCCAACTCATACGCATGAGGCCTGACTGACTGACGTTAGGATAAACTTGCAGTAGGCGCGAAAATGCCGAGCCTGCTCAGCAAAGCCAACTGGTACGCACTTTAATGGTAAAATACAACTATAATCGCTCAAATTGCCCATTTTAACAATGTTTAACAGGTGGAGAAACAAATGTGTGTCAAATGGGACTTGTTCATTACAACTGCAGTGCTAATGCAGCACAGCACAGCTGGCACCGTCTCAAATGCAAAACTTGAAAGGTAAACACACTTCGGAAAACTATTGACAGAACATAACTAAAACACTATTCTGCAAAAATTAACAATAATCTCCCTAAAGTCATGTTACACAAGCATTCACTCACCTCATCCACGACATGTTGAATATGCTTCTTCGCGCTGCCCAACCGACAGCTTCGTCAAATTCATGTTGTTCGTCTGAAATTCCTCCACGATTTAGTTAGTTCGCTGTATAGTCTCGTGTCTCCTTGTTTGATGTTGCACTGCGATGTCTTTATGTATTAAACATAAATCTAATTTCTAGATTTGCTGAATACGTTTTTTTTTTCTTGGTGGAAAGGATTCTGAAATTGAATTAATGTTCAAATTTGACTCCTGCGCATTAATCCATGTTCAGAGATCTGGCCGGTTAGTGCCAAATCTGCCAATAAGTTAGAACTTAAAATGTTAAGTTCATTTAACTAAATTGGGCTCCTTGAATTACAATAACACTAAACTGACTTAAAAAATCAAGTTGAATCTAGTATAACTTGTATAAAACAGTTTAAATTGCTTAAATTATTTTCATGAGTTAAAGTAACTTAAAAACATAAGTTGTCATGACTTTTTCACCATATCATTTTTTACAGTGTGGAAAGGTTTACTTTAATTTAAGTTCACTGAACAAGCTATTTTTTTTGAGTGCAAGATGATGAACCAAGAAACTCAACATTGTATCAGTGTCACCTCGCTATCTGGGCTGTACTTAATGTATTTCTAGACGTTCGTTCGTGATGTGCAAAAAAGCACTGTAGCTGTAAATGGGTGTAATTTTGCAATAGGCTACAGCTCGTTTTTTCCATTGAACAGAAAGAGTGTGAAGGCGTGATCACAGAGTAGATCTGAAACTATGAATGCTTTAAGTGGGGACTGAAATTTTAAGGACCGGCAAGGAAACTCAAGGAAGATGAGATTCAGCTTTACAACGAATGATGTAAACATTTTTGTAAACATTATCCCTTTTAACACCCAATTTCTTAAGAATTGTATTGATATTATAGTTTAAACACACACACACATCCTCCATTCTTCACTTGATGCTCCTTCCTGTAGAGTTTAGCAGGACTTTGTACGTCTGAATTTAAGAAATCTAGAGAGTTCAGCTTGATTTGTCATTTTCTTTAACAAATTTCAATGCAAACACATAATTCTGAACTTAATTCACATTTAAAATCCAAATCTAGACCTTGAAAGTTGTAGTTGTGTAGGCTGTCAATGGAGGAACAGAAAGCTCTCATTTTATTAAAAATATGTTTATTTGTATGTTGACCATTTTCATTTTTTGGGTAAACTAACCCTTTAATGGGTTGTGAAAGAAAATATGATTGATTCGGAGTACTCACAATATTAAAATGTCCATCCCTCAAACAGGTACTCCAGTTTACATGAGTTTAGTGGATTCCAGTAATTGGAGAGCTTCATTAGACATGTGTTTATAGTATATAAGTGCACAGAGTGTGTAAAACACATTAGCATTCTAAAAAGCCATCAGTCGCAATAAATAATACAATATAATACAAAATGTTAAACAGCAGTTAAAACAGTTTTATAAAAAAAAAAAAGCTCAACAGGTTGCTGTCCTTCAGTAAACATCTATATATGTGAACATCAATGAGTTTGCTCACTGAATTGCACACATCTTCTGTTTTAGTAGTTTCTTCAAAGCCTGGATTGCAGCCTCCTCAAGACACTCTCTTCAGACAGAAAGCTACAGCGATTACACAGATTTCAGCAGCAATGAACTTAAGAGCATCACGTCGACACTCCTCGGCTAACAGGCAGTATATTTTCGTCCATTCTGTTTGAGAGACTAGTTTGTGCTCCTGTTTGAACTGCTTCACTTTCTCATCAAGTTTCTGATTCTGAATCTCCTGAATGCGTTTCTTTGTTTCATTAAACATGTCATTGGTGAAGTGCATCCCTCCATTTTCTGTCACCATCATCTCTATTTTCCTGATCAGATCTTTGAACTGTGGGGAAACTTGAAGAGTTGTTGTCCAGAAAGAAGAATCTGTTTCCACAACTGTGTATGAGGGACTGAAGTTCTGGATCACTATCCTGTAGAAACTGCTCAATGGTTTTATCTTCCTTCTCTAACTGATCTTTGTGAGTAAAGAGGATCATGGTGTGTTTTATCATCTGTTCCCCAAAGACTTCTTTGAGTCTCTCTATTGTTTTCTTATTTTCCTCAGTGAATCGACCCACTTTAATCACGATAATGAAAGCATGTGGTCCAGGAGAAGCAAACATCACACATTTAACTATTTCTTGTATAACTTCCTCCTCACTGAGTTCAGTATCATAAAGTCCAGGCGTGTCGATCGCTGAGATCTGTTTACCAAACCTCACTGTAGTTTCTGACTGACACTGTTTTGTCTGAGAGATTGTACTAGTGGAAGATTTGAACAGGTTTCTGCCGATGATAGTGTTTCCAGTGGCACTTTTCCCGGATCCAGTTTTTCCCAGCAGAACCAGCCTGATCTGGTCTTTCCTCTCAAGAATCACTGGAATCTCATCTAGATCTTTTGATGGAGACTTTCCTGAAACTACAACGGGAAGACCAATCATCAATGTACTGTTTAATTAAATAATATTCTCAATAGATTCTTGCATTTTTGAAGGGCCTATCGCACTGAGGGTGACGCAAAAAGGCGAATCGCTGATGAATGGTGCTTTCACACCAAACATTAGACGATGAATCGCCATTGGCTAATTCATGCCTGCGCAATATGTGGCACTGCCTAACAATGCATTTTACACCACACTAGGCGGTGCAACTCACCACTCAGCTGATAGTCCACTGTCAATACTTTGATAGTCCTGATAGTCCTACTGTCAATACTACTAGCCAATCAGAGGTGTTTCTGTTAGTTCTGCAAGCTTGCAAATGATTCAAGGGTGTCATTGCATCATACATTGGCGTCACTTAATCACGCTCAGTGTGAAAAGCCTTTAAAATCAGAGTGCAGATTCTCTTAATTAATCATGCATGAAATATATAAGTGCTTTACACTTAATGAATTACTTGCATGTCTTATAGAATTAATTTACAACAACAAATCATCTTACAGCTGACACCAGCAGAATCCATGCTTGATCTCCTCCTCATGTGTTTCATGATAAATTTCCCACTTTTCTCCATCATTCTTTCAATCATCTGCAGTAGTTCTTGAATCTGATCATGTGCCTCTTTCTTGTTATTGAAACAGTGAAACTTTCCTCCACATTCAGTCACCAGTTGCTGGACATCTGCATGGTTTTGCTTTTTTAGATGTTCATCAATGGTCTCATCCAGATCCTCCAGCTCATCTTTGTGTGTGAACAGAATCATGATGTACTTCTGAACTTCAGGACCAAATAAACATTTAATAGTATACAGGATCTCTTCCTCATTTTGCACAGGTTCCTCTAGAGGAACGGTGAGCAGAACTGCACTGAGACCTGCTGAACATCGAGAGACCAGCTGCTCTTTCAGACTTTCAAACTTCTCTTTGCTGAGATCTGGATCTAGTAGATCTGGAGTATTAATCACATGAACCTGCTTCCCATCGATCTGTGCTGCTTCTTCACAAACTTCAGCTTTGTGTTTCTTCTTACGTTTTTGAACTTTAAACTTTCTCTCTCGCAGTATAGTGTTTCCAGATGAGCTTTTCCCAGAACCATTTCTGCCCATCAGAAGAATCCGGATCACCGGATCATCTTGACTGGAGCTGATCGCTGAGATCTCTGAAAGAGACAGAAGGTATGGAGAATGATTGTGTAGAACAGGGTCATATGTATTACATTCCACAAGTTCAAATCTGAATCTGCAGTGTCCTATCCAAATAATATCACAAGTCATTCTTCATGATTTGTGAAACTTTCACAGTACAGTTTTGGAAATGTTGTCTTGATGATTATCATCAGTAAACCACTAATGGGTCATTACATGTCAAACTAACCAAATTTCAGAAACTTCCCGTTCAAACTTTTGTTACAGATATATATTTACTGAGCAATCCACTATTTTGTAGAGGGGATCAAAATTACTTTAGAAAACTGGCAGCGTCATTATTTTATTTTTACACAGAGATTGGTAGGTCTATTAGTTAAATCTTCCTTTTGGTATCTTCACTTTAAAGTTCCTTGATGGTTCAGTCCCAGAGATATGGAGATCTTAATGCTGCTCTATGAGTAAACTGGTAAATTGTACACATTTTCAGTTATCAAAAACCAAATGTGGGTCACTTCACACACAGCTGATACCTTTTCTTTTAAAGAGAAATATTTAAAGAATAAATAATGTTAAAACTAGAAATGTATCTATTTTTTTTTTGTCTATCAGCTCAATTGCACAGAACATACATGTCTGAGTGCCATAAATATTATTTTTCTATAGTTGTCATGCCTGTAAATCTAAAAGTATTCATGGTATTTTAATATCTTCTAGATTCTCATGCTTAATAAACTTTCCTTTCGGAATAGTCATTTTAATATCTAAAAAGTTCTTACACCAAGAGTTATTTTATAAAGTGTCAAAACTGTTACCACAGTATCAAAAGGAAAACAGAATTTATTACTGATCACACTTTGTGTCATTTAAACGTATTTTAATCATGATTTTATTAGTGCCATGTGCTCTTAGCGTTTATGCTAGCAAGTGGAGTTTTTGGCAAAAAATTAATAAAATTGTCAATTCTGTTACAGTCAAACTCTGTTACCAAGGTAGAGTAACAATGCTGACAATGCGGTAACAGAATTGACAGTCCATTGGACAATTGTCAATTCTGTTACTTTACAATTCTGTTACTTAAAGGGTCAACTCTGTTTATTAACTATTTTCACAAAAAACAATAAAACTGTTGTTTAAAATCTCATAAACATTATTGATGTATTTTTGCACCCTTATAATATTTCAACATTTTTTTTTTTTTACTGGATATTGTATATAATACATTTTCAGACGAAAAATATGTGCTCCATGTGAAGACATAGGTTTTTTTTTTTTGTTTGTTTTTTTTTAAGGTATGCATAGGTGAAATATTATCTCAGTTTCAAGTGCTGGAATGTAAGGACTGTTTGTCTAATGAAACAATAAGGATTTTTCCTGTTATGATTTATTGTTATTTCTACACATTGCCTAATTTGTCCATAACAGAGTTGACAAACAATAGAATAAAGACACTGTTTTTTTTTTTTTTCATTAAAAGTAAAAAAAGGAAGTAATCTGTGTTTGGCGAGCACTGAATCATTAAAATTAAATATGTTTTCTGTTAGTGAACAGTTCTTTCTTAACTTTTTGAAATGCCAGATGTATCTCCAATTATAGAATCACTCATTCTATTGTATCTTCATTCTATATCACTTCTATTATCGGCTCGGAATATAGGGCCTTCGTTAATTTGACTAGAAACACCAGATACTGGAAATATACAGTAGCCTATCGTTCCAGTATGACAGACTTCCGCGTTCAAAAAAGGTGGATACTAATGACCTTAAAATATTTTCACCTGATACATTTCCCATAAACTAAATTCTAAACTAAACGTCAGATTCGCGTATGAATTACTATTGATCAAATCGGTCTTAAAATGTCTGAAATTGTGTTTGCGATTCACTTTGATTTAATTCACCGAAACGGGCTACTTTATAAAACAGGGAAAAACGGCGCTACGTGAAGATATTACTAGCCACAATCCACTGTATGAAACAAAATTGGCAAATGTCTGTTATATTGTGTAAGCGATGATGCATCTGTTTACTGCAGCTTGCAGCTTTATCCAAACGTTAACTCCAATTCAGACCAGCTCTTACCAGGAGGTAGTTCAGGCCCCGTCGCCATCTTCACTGTATTAGGCCGATCACAAGACCATGAAAATGCTTCCTAAAAAACAAATGGACCAGGAGTCGATTAAACGTTGTTCACCTTCTAGTTTCACTTTTGTTGTGCTCTGCCCTCTTGCAGGCAATGTTGGGGAGTAACTAGTTACATGTAAAGGAATGACGTAATTTAATTACAAAATAAATGTAACTGTGAAAAGACGTGTAATTAAATTACAGTTACTTATGAAAATGTTACATTTTACAAAGGTGGGTTACATCTGAACATTTTCACACACATACAGATTATGATTGATTTCTTTCCCAAACTGCATTGACTGCTTTAAAATATGAGACACCAATGTTTCAGTTTAGGACACAGAATAAATATGCTTATTTGATAACTGTTTTATTTCCTATTTGGGTTTATGTATATGCTTTGATTTTTTTTAAAGAATAACTTTTATTTTCCCAAAGCATTGTTAGATGCCAGTGTTTCCTGTCATAGCTATGCAAAGATTTGATTTCAAAAACAGATTTTAAATCCGTATTTAACTCAGCTAGTAAGCAATATGATTTGGAAAAAACAAAACAAAAAAAGCATGCTGTTTGTGTGGTGGTTTCTTGTGGTTTTGCACTCTCTTTAACACACTGTTCACACTTGTGACTCTGATTGCAAGTTAAGTTTCCTTCTCTCTCTCACACACACACACACACACACACACGTGCTCTCCCCCCCTCATCCCCAGAAAGATTGACACCATATAAAAATAAGAAGGTCCGGGCCCTGTGTTTCTCCCTCTCACCACCAGAGGTCGCCATCTCCCTTACTTCCGGACCCCATTCCCCAAACTCCACTCACCTGTTCTCTCATTACCTTAATCATTGATTAATTTGTCCCAGCTGTTTACCTGATTGCCTCTTCCTTATAAGCTCCCTGTGTTTTCTGTTCTGGGCTCGTTTGTCTCACTTATGTATCAGTTCATGCCTTTGATTTCTGTCTGCCCTGTCCTCAGTTTATGTCTCGTTGTGAGCATTTGTTATTCTGGCTTTTCCCCCTTCGGGGTGGTTTTAGTTGTGTTTTTGTTTATTTTTTGTGAGTTATAAATAAAGACACACCTATCTGCCTGCACTTAAGCCTTCGCCTCTTACATACCGGGTCGAGATATTATGTCCCTAGCCCATCTGATTTCAATATACTAAAAGAAAACATATATTTACACATCAAAATATAACTTTCTATTACTTACATGGCACAGATTAATTATTTTCAAATGATCTTGACAAATCTGACAAAAAAATTTATAAAAAAATGGAAAAGCAGTCACAAAAAGATTAAAAGAATAGCAGGAAGGCACATTACACTATTCACATGTTGTTTAATTAAATAATAAAATTTCACTAACCAACTGCAAAATACAATTTAAAAACAGAATGGATGATGCTGTAAAATAAATAAATACATACATACATACATACATACATTAAAACTGCTGCATGGCATATATGTAAATGGCATATACCTAAATACAAATATTGAGAATGTGTTTGACAGTCAGCTGAAAAAAAAAATATATACTTAAAGCCACAGACACTCAGTGCTGTGGAGCCTTTGGGGTGTAGCAGCTACTGGCACAAAAACAAAGGGGAGAAAAAGAAAAAGCATCACTGAATATGAGTCAGATAATACATATATCTGTACAAATTGAAATGTACTGATTTGTAATCAATGGTTATTGGCTGATTAGTGTGTAATATGTAAAATGTCAGTAAAATAAGGGTAAGTGTAGCCATTAAGCCCATTTACCCTTAAGCCTACTTTCAACTTTGACGTCAAATTAAAAAAAGAGAAAATCATATTTTATGCTGATCATTATTTTAACCAATCCAGTAATTTGTTAATTCCAAGACATTTTTATTGCTTACCAATCACATTTGGTAATTCTGAGTTAGCCCCACCCATTTCTGCAGTGTTCAGCAATTTCTTTGATACGTACACTAATATTATGTCAAATAAGAGATACATGTATTGTTTTTTGTGTATGAACAAATAGTACTTTATCATTTTATATCATTTTCCTTTAAATGTAAAGATTATTATTTTATATTATATTATTATATTATATATTATTTTAATAAATGCACTTTTTTTTTTTTTAAAGATGGGCTTAAATGGTACAGTGCCACAAAGCATGTAAACTATAGCCAACACAAGCTAACCTTGAATTAAAAAAACTTAACATTTCTTAATGTGGGCACAATGAAAATTATTACGATGCATAGTCCACAGTATATTTAAGTTCCATGCATGTTTTTGTAAACATATCTTACATTTGTAAAGGAAAACATTGTCTTTTTTTTACCATTACTCACTGTGGGACCATTTAAACCCACTTTATGTTTTTCAATGAGGAATCCCTCTAATTACAAACTTTGATCAATTTTCTGAGTGAAAGTGTTTAATAACAGTTGTTTTGACCCAGCGGTTGGGTTGTTTTGACCCAGCTGTTGGGTTGTTTTGACCCAGCGGTTGGGTTGTTTTGACCCAGCTGTTGGGTTGTTTTGACCCAGCGGTTGGGTTGTTTTGACCCAGCTATTGGGTTGTTTTGACCCAGCTATTGGGTTGTTTTGACCCAGCTATTGGGTTGTTTTGACCCAGCTATTGGGATGTTTTGACCCAGCGGTTGGGTTCAAAACAACCCAATAGCTGGGTTTGTCCCTTTTTAACCCAGCGCTGGGTTATATTTAACCCAGCATTTTTTAGAGTGTACAGTTTACAGCTATTTGAGTAGTAGAGTATTCAAAATGTAATATGTAAAATGTCAGTAAAAATAATAATATTCATTTTAGCGTACTTGACCACTCACAACACCCTGACTCAATCAGTACAACAAAATTAATCTGAAGATTGTCAGGGGTCCGGGCCCTGTGTTTCTCCCTCTCACCACCAGAGGTCGCCATCTCCCTTACTTCCGGACCCCATTCCCCAAACTCCACTCACCTGTTCTCTCATTACCTTAATCATTGATTAATTTGTCCCAGCTGTTTACCTGATTGCCTCTTCCTTATAAGCTCCCTGTGTTTTCTGTTCTGGGCTCGTTTGTCTCACTTATGTATCAGTTCATGCCTTTGATTTCTGTCTGCCCTGTCCTCAGTTTATGTCTCGTTGTGAGCATTTGTTATTCTGGCTTTTCCCCCTTCGGGGTGGTTTTAGTTGTGTTTTTGTTTATTTTTTGTGAGTTATAAATAAAGACACACCTATCTGCCTGCACTTAAGCCTTCGCCTCTTACATACCGGGTCGAGATATTATGTCCCTAGCCCATCTGATTTCAATATACTAAAAGAAAACATATATTTACACATCAAAATATAACTTTCTATTACTTACATGGCACAGATTAATTATTTTCAAATGATCTTGACAAATCTGACAAAAAAATTTATAAAAAAATGGAAAAGCAGTCACAAAAAGATTAAAAGAATAGCAGGAAGGCACATTACACTATTCACATGTTGTTTAATTAAATAATAAAATTTCACTAACCAACTGCAAAATACAATTTAAAAACAGAATGGATGATGCTGTAAAATAAATAAATACATACATACATACATACATACATTAAAACTGCTGCATGGCATATATGTAAATGGCATATACCTAAATACAAATATTGAGAATGTGTTTGACAGTCAGCTGAAAAAAAAAATATATACTTAAAGCCACAGACACTCAGTGCTGTGGAGCCTTTGGGGTGTAGCAGCTACTGGCACAAAAACAAAGAAAGAAAAAAGAAAAAGCATCACTGAATATGAGTCAGATAATACATATATCTGTACAAATTGAAATGTAGTAATCAATGATCAATGATTATTGATCAGTGTGTTGAACATGGCAAATCCAAGATGCAGGATGACTGCTAGATTGATCACTTACAACAATCGAATGACACTGAAAAAGATTTTAACCAACCCAGTAATTTGTTAATTCCAAGACATTTTTATTGCTTACCAATCACATTTGGTAATTCTGAGTTAGCCCCACCCATTTCTGCAGTGTTCAGCAATTTCTTTGATACGTACACTAATATTATGTCAAATAAGAGATACATGTATTGTTTTTTGTGTATGAACAAATAGTACTTTATCATTTTATATCATTTTCCTTTAAATGTAAAGATTATTATTTTATATTATATTATTATATTATATATTATTTTAATAAATGCACTTTTTTTTTTTTTAAAGATGGGCTTAAATGGTACAGTGCCACAAAGCATGTAAACTATAGCCAACACAAGCTAACCTTGAATTAAAAAAACTTAACATTTCTTAATGTGGGCACAATGAAAATTATTACGATGCATAGTCCACAGTATATTTAAGTTCCATGCATGTTTTTGTAAACATATCTTACATTTGTAAAGGAAAACATTGTCTTTTTTTTACCATTACTCACTGTGGGACCATTTAAACCCACTTTATGTTTTTCAATGAGGAATCCCTCTAATTACAAACTTTGATCAATTTTCTGAGTGAAAGTGTTTAATAACAGTTCTTTGTGTGCTTTTACCTTACTAACCTTTTACCTTAACTTACTTATTACAGAGAGGCCAACAAATTACACACTGTTTAGCACCATTATATAATAGATGTCTGCTAATGTGTATCATTTATTTTCAGCGAGAGAAAAAAAAAAAACTACCTGTCCAAAATAGAGGCATGTCACCTTTATCATGAGGGCACAGTAAAAGAACTTGTCTATACCAGCAAAATCTTTGAGGGAAAGAGTGAAGGCCAAGATCAGAGTTAATACTCATCAGGTTGAATGTTATTGGTACAGGTGATGAGTGCTATATAGCAAGCATTAGTAAAATCACATTTTTTAAAATACGTCGCTCTCACTAAATAAATATTTTGCGGTTTTATTTCTTTAAAATCAATAAATGTTAATATTTTGTGAATAAATCATGTGGGCTTATTTGGAACACATGCAGGATTAAATGGTGCCAAAGTACCAATTAAGCCCATGCCAGACTTTTGACTTTAGTCATAAAATATTTTAATTTGATATTCTAAAATGTACATCAATTACTGAATACATTTTCAAACAAGAGATAAATCTTGCATTTTAACAAATGATTTTTCTTATGAACAATGTCAATATCTATGAAAAACACCTAAACTTAGATTTTGGTGGGCTTAGTGGGTACATTTACCCTAATAATAATTATTTTGACCCTTTACTTGACCACTTACAACAACCCAACTCAAACAGTACAACAAAATTCATCTTAAGATATTATATCCTAGCCCATCTGTTTACAATATCCTAAAATAAATATATTTTACACATCTAATCTATAGCAAAATATGACATTCAATTATTTACATGGCACAGATGAACTCTTTTCAGATGATCTTGACAAATCTGACAAAAAAATATTTAAAAAAAGCAATCACAAAAAGATTAAAAGAAGTATAGCAGGAAGGCACATTATTAGCCTACACTATTCACATAAAATGTCGTGTAATTAAATAATTACATTTCACTAACCAACTACAAAATACATTACTTTTAATGTAATGTACAGATCAGATGATGCTGGACTGTAAAATAAACAAATAAATAAAACAAATAAATAAATAAATAAAAACTGCTGCATGACATATATTTAATTAACCTAAAAAAATAAATAAAAAAAAAACATTGAGAAAGTGTTTGACAGTCAACTTAAAAAATATATACTTACAAAGCCAAATACACTGCGTGTGTGTGTGTGTGTGTGTGTGTGTGTGTGTGTGTGTGTGTGTGTGTGTGTTTGTGCGCTGTGGAGCATTTGCGGTGACACAAAAACAAAGGGGAGAAAAAGAAAAAAGCATCACTCAATATGAGTCAGATATAGCCGGGAATCTTGTTCAGTCAAAGGGACAGTTCTCATTTACTCCAAATATTGTTCAGTGATTATCATTAATAGTTGAAATATTCTTCAGTGGTTATCATTATAATTGAAGTATTCTTCAGTTTTTATCACTTACAGTCGAAATCTTGTTCTGTCAACACTTGCCCGAACTCATGTTCAGGTGAGGCAGTCATTTTATTTTATTTTATTTTA
Organism: Sinocyclocheilus anshuiensis; assembly: GCF_001515605.1. Lineage (NCBI taxonomy): Eukaryota > Metazoa > Chordata > Actinopteri > Cypriniformes > Cyprinidae > Sinocyclocheilus > Sinocyclocheilus anshuiensis. The sequence continues at coordinate 91,591 of NW_015554242.1, read as the reverse complement.
GGCCTTTTTCATGCTTTTAGCAGACAGGACAATAGAGAGTGACAGGAGAGTGTGAAGAGTTGGGAACTGGATTGTCGAAAGACCCCGAGACAGGATTCGAACTCGAGTTGTGCTAACCACTACTATCAGCACCGACTGTAACCAGAAGTGTTGTTCAGTAGTTATCACTAGTAGTTCTCGGGCAATCATCATTTGCCTAAACTCATGTTCAGGAGGGGTTTATTTTTTTTTATTATATTATTATTAATTAATTAATTGTTGTCCCTTTTCACGCGTTTAGCAGACAGGACAGTAGAAAATTTCAAAAAGTCAATCATACTGCGTTTAACCTATTATTAATCCTGAATGTGACCGTATGTATGGCAGCTGAATTTACTTGCTCTTCTTAGGTGACTTTATGCTTTCTTTTACATATTTCAGAGAACCCAAAGGAAAAGAGTCAGCAGTCTGATGTGAGCCAGCTTTTTAATACTTGAACTCCTGAAACTAATCATTTTAAAGATTGTATTGCTTTTGTCCCACTTTCATTTTCTAAAGACTGATCTTTTTGTCATTGACTGTTAAACTGTTTCAAAACAAATAAACTGACTCTACTGTTAAAAATGTATCTTTTTCACTTTAAAAGGTTTTTCCCAAACTTGGAACTGGTGATGAATCATCATCACTTCACTTCACTTGCAATTTTGCATTTAAAAGACGTCTATTAGCCGTCTAAACACAGCCCAGACATCTAGGCTAAAACGAGGCTAAATTTGGGCTTTCAGTGAAAATTTAAAAGACGTCTAATCATAGCCCAAGAATAGACTAGTCATCAATTAGACCGTTATTAAACGACTACATATATACATCTAATAGACGGTGAATATGGGTCTAGGCTAAAACAAGGCTGAATTTGGGCTGTCAGTGAAAATCTAATAGACGTCTAATCATAGCCCAAGAATAGACTAGTCATCAATTAGACCGCTATTGAACGACTACATACCCAGCTAACAGGGAACGTTCCCAGAACATTCACTAACGTTCTTTAAAAGTTGTGTAAATCTTAGTACAAGACGTTATTAAAAGAATGTTTTCAGAACGTTTTTATAACGTTGTTAATGTTCTTGTAACGTTGATAGAAAATGTTCTTAGAACAACGTTCTTGGAACGTCTTTAGGACGTGATTTGTACTTGATGAATGTTCTTATAATGTTGATCGAAAACGTTCTTAGAACAACATTCTTAGAACGTTCTTGTAATGTTCTTGATATAATTTCTAAATTAATAATTAATTGCTAAATGTTATTATGGTGTTATCCTAAAACATTCTGATAACAGTATTCATGTCCTTTTAATTGCAGGCCACTTTATGAATGTTATTATAATGTTGGGAGAAACATCTTTAGAAAAAACATTTCTTATAGGCTATAAAGCATATGAATAGAACAGAATATGATATGATATGATAGAAAAATAAAATGTATTTAAATATGAAACTACAACCTCGAGTAGGTGGTGGCAAATCACCTGAATGAGTCACTGAATCTTTTATAATTATATAATTTATCATTATTAATTATAGCCTATATATCTTTTATAATTTATTGAAGTCACTTGGCCTAAGTGAATGTCATACACTGTAAAACAGTGACATTTGCTAAATGAAATTAGTTCATTTAACTCAAAAAATTTAAAAAAGTTATTTCAACTCAATATACATTTGTGATTTGAACTCAAAAGCTAATTAGGTTAAGCAGAACTCAATCTAAATAAGTTACTATAAATTAATTTAATCTACCATACAGTCTATGATTTTTACGTCTTGGCTGACCACAAAATATTGAATAGAAAAATGAGCTTAATTCATGATTTCTAACATTGTTTTTTGAGAAGTCACGTTTGTATAACATAGGGCTATAGGTTATGCCATAGACATAATAAATACCTAGACGCCTCATTGGCCGCCGTCCGCCATGTGTTTCGCCGCTAGATGGCGTTGACCTGGTGAACCTATAAAAGAATGTCAAATGTTTTTAACTGATCTCTGGCCAGTTTTATAATTTCGGTTATTTATTCATTATAATTCCGTTCATTTGTTATATTTTAATATTTATGCGTGTATAATACAAAACGGATAATGATATTTAATTGCTTCTAATTGACCTAGTTTGCCAAGCTCTGCCTAATAACAAATAAAACAAACCCTACACATTAATAAAAGGGCTCAGATTTTACAGAACCTTCATATTTAAAGGTATTGCATTATTTGTAGATTACATTTAATATATTACAATTTCACTAAAACATTTGTTTGTGAAAGGTGTATTTACATTTTTGCTGAGGTTACCTTTTTGACCAGCAGGTGCCGCTAGCCTGCAGTAGTTCGTTCGCTTGGAAACAGAGTGAATTATTTATTTATTTATTAGTTCCATCACATACAAGTACAAGGCACATATAATAAGCAGTGTTGGGGAAAGTTACTTTTAAAAGTAATGCATTACAATATTGCGTTACTCCATAAAAAAAGTAATTAATTACGTTACTTAGTTACTTTTAATGGAAAGTAATTTGTTACGTTACTTTTGCGTTACTTTTTAAATCTGGACAGGGCTTGCTT